>NC_081182.1:193828983-194020002 GCF_029867415.1 Vicia villosa | reverse complement strand
AGCCACTATTTGTTTCTAATCCATCGTAAAATTATAAATCTAAAAACTAACAACCACCTAAACATGCATGTGCATGACATCCCTATAAAGAAACAAAGTGCAATATGATTTAAAACCAAATCCAATTAGATAGCAGTAGTCATCAAATTCAGTCAAATAAGAAAACAAAGAACTCACAATACAACACATGACAAAAAACACATCCAATATAAAATCAGCTTCTAATCTTTCTCTCTTTGATCTTCGTTAGTGGAAGGAGTTGGAGAATTCCTTTGGTCGGGGGAACTAGAAGCATTTGTCACCCATAAAAAATAAAACAAAAAAATTACAAATTCAATTAAGTTAATGTTTTGATAATATTCTAAAATATGAACTCAAAGAGTAAAATAAAATATACCTATCTTGCAGCTCGTAAAATGTCATTCACATCTTCTCCAGCAAATCTATATATAACTGAACAAAAGTGTTGACACTGTAAAAACAACAATGCAAAAAAACTTAAACTTAAAAAATGGTTGAAATACCACTTCTTGTACCAGTTTCACAATAAACTAGTGATGAAGTAACTAATTTTGAAATATCATATATAACTGAACAAAAATGTTGACACTGTAATTGCAAACAAGCCAATACTACTAGCAACAAGATTCATGATAAGGTCCATAAAGCTAAACAACAAAAAAATGATATAGTCACCATGTTAGGGGACTAAAGAGCTAATGAAAAAATTTACAATTCAAATAGTAATAAGTTGTGGACTCAAATGCAGTGACCATACTAATAAAATTATATAGTCAGATGTGCCAGCTTATAAAGTTAGAATCAAAGTGACACACAAAAACTCTAAATAACAAATTCTCCAAAATCAAAGGTAACAGAGCAGCAAACCAAAAGACACATATGAATGAAAGAAAATCTTACAATCAATCTTGCTGCTTTTCTCAATTGAGGAAGATTATAAGGTATTAGGATTGCAGGCCAAGTGCTATGAGTTATACTCATAGTCTTAAAAGGATTAAATCCATCAGAAGCCACCCCTAATCGAACATTACGTGGATCTAACGAAAATGTTGGATATCGGGAGTTAAATTCCTTCCAAGCAAGTGATTCATCCGGATGCCTAAGAGAACCATCATTCAATCTACTCTTATGGTGCCATCTCATTGATTCAGATATTTTAGATGACATGAATAACCTCTACAATCTTGGTTTCAAAGGAAACCAACGAAGGATTTTTGCGGGTAAGTTCTTCTGCTTTTCAGAAGTCTCTTTTCCATTAGCTTGTACATCCTCATTTGTTGTTTTCCACCTTGAAGTACCACACTTTTGACATATTTAGTCATTGATATGTTTATCCCAATACAATAGGCAATCATTGGGACAAGCATGGATCTTTTCATACCCCATTCCAAACCCTGAAATCATCTTCTTTGTTTCATAGTATGACTTTGGTAAAACATTTCCTTCTGGTAGAGCATCTCTCAATAAATCTAATAACATAGAGACTGACTTGTTGCTCCACCCATGAAGACACTTTAAATGATATAAATGCACCATAAAGGATAGTTTGCTATACTTCTTACAATTTGGATATAGAACTTGCTCATTCTCTTTCACCAATTTGTAAAATTTAACATTTTCTCCTACTTCTGGATTCTTTTCACCTTCACCAAAAAATGTAGGCATTGCAAAAACATCATGAATTAACCCATCCATATCATGCCCCATTTCAAAATGTTGTTCATTTGTGTCACATGAAGTTGTGGGTCTCTCACCGTGAAATATCCATTGTGTATAACCTCTAAGGAATCCACGACGCGGATCAATTAAGTGTTCATAAACACTTGAGCGAGTATGTGACTTACGGTTGGCAGATTTTTTATACAAGGACACGGTATTTTTTCATTGTCTTTAGACTTTTGAAAAGCAAATTCAAGAAATTCATTAACCCCTCGAATATATTCTTGACTTATTTTTGACAGATCAGGGATCCACTCTCTAGTCTCCGTTTGACAAAATTAACTGAAACATTTTCATTTAATTAACAAAAACAAATGAAAGGGCCATAAGATGAAAATGAAAATCGGAGATCAGATCTGCAACTTAGAAACCCATAAGATGAAAACGAAAATCTATGTAATAAATTGAACTAACCGAATCGAACCACAGTAAATCCTGCTTTTTCAGCAATTTTTTCAGCAACTTCGACAATTTTCTCCTGAGTATGGTCGACAGTTGGTGCATTCTATTCAAGAAAAGTGTTAGAAAACAGAGATATTGAAAGAAATATATTGGAAGAGAATGTTAAGTTACCTCAGTAAGAATTTGATACGAAGAAATTGTTGGAGCTGTTTGAGGTTCGACAACCACTTTGGGAATGTTTTTAATAATTTTCCGTTGCTTTGGTGGAGTCGGAAGCGGGGGTTGTGAAAAAATGTCACTTTCATGATTTGGTAGAGAGGTAGTTTCCTCTGATTCAGCAGAGACTATCAACTAAAGAGAAAAAATGACAATCAACAAAGGTTGAAATAGTATTGATGAAAGAGTAAAGGTCAAGACAAATACCTTTCTAACAGTTTTATTCTTCTTGGTGGTGGTGTTGCTCGACGTACTGGGATGTTTTCGACCTGATTTAGGAGCAGAGACTCCGACTTGAGTGGTAGGGTCAGGCCCTGAAAGGTCTAAATTTGAAATTAGAACATTGCTATTAACAATAAAAAAAATACTTACTTATCGTAAGTTGATCCTCCAACTTGTCGAATGCAACATTCAGTTTCTTGATAAAAGAATCTCCATCAAATAGTTGGTAGTATTCAGACCACCACTCACTGAACTCTTTAGTTGTGAAGTAAGAGTTTTGAAAAGTGAAAGTTGGATGTTCCAAAGATTGTTTATTATGAAACTTTAAACAGTCAAGATGTTGACGAGCCGTGAACGGTTGACCTGAATAACAAATGTCTTTGTCATGGGAATACAGGCTTTTGGGTAGCATCTGGCTCAAACCAAATTGCCGAGAGACCAAATTTGGTTGATAACTTACAAACCCATAGTACTTGCCTGTCGACTCAATACGGTGAGAGAGAAGCGTTGGAGTCAGAAAAGCAGCCCAAATAGCATTTAATTGAGCTCGAAGGGTTGGAGTATTTCAAGGGAAAACAGCCTTAAACCAAGTTGGCCCTAACATCTGTTGGAGAAAGGGGCCATAGAAGCTATGAATGTTTTACATTCAGAAAACAATCTCACATATTTGAGAAGGTTAGGCCTGTTAGACTCATCTTGAGGAGTTTGAAAAGCAAGTTTGATACCTTCAACCCTCCTGTCATACATGACCTCAAGAATAGATCGAGAGACAATATAGCCAACGTGTGACTCGAAAGTGGCATTCAACCAATGTTGCAAGAGCCAATAAGGTCCTAACAGAGAGAGTTGTTTTGGGGTTTCGTGCAGGCGTTTGATCCATAGAGATGCTATGCTTAAAGTATGGTAAAGATAAGCGAGAATAAGCTTACCTAAAGAGACCTTTCGACCTTCATGAATCTGAATAGCCAAAGGTATGTAAGCTTTAGCAATCTGAACTGATCCTGGACAGAACAGATAGTATGATAGTCGGTAGGTGAGGAAAGCAACATGCTCTTCGTCAGAAACTTCTTCTGTCGACTTATCAAAATGATCTTGCATTTACTTGGTGATGGTAGCATTGGTGAAGTTGAAATTCATTTCTGTGGGAAGAGTTGGGTCGAAGATCTCACCCAATGGCGAAAGTCCTGTGATGGCAGCCACGTCGAAGAGAGTGGGAGTCATCATTCCACAAGGAAAGTGGAAGGTGTTAGTCGAACCTTCCCAGAAGAAGATTGAAGCAAGTAGCATGGGAGGACAAACTCTATGACCAGTCCTGGATAATTGTATGGCGTCGAAGATGCCCAATTCCTCCCATCTTTGTTGTTTTTTCGCTTGAACTTTGTTAAGCCAAGCCAAGTATTCCTTGTTGCTAGGAGCTGGAGTCGAACGAAACACCCTAAACGAAGGATCCATAAACTTCAAATCGAGGGGACGTGGTTTGTCGAAAGCTACATGCATGGTGGTTTGGAAGCAAGGAAAGAAACCAGTGGTTTGCTCTGGGTGGTAACGGTGGTCTGGTAATGGCCCTGAGAAAGCCATTAATTTATCAGTAATCTGAAAAGGGATTAACATCTGGTTCTGCCAAATGATGGCTTTGGCTTCAGAAAGGTTGGGTTGAGGAATGAAATCTAATCCCTGTTCTTCTTCTTCACGGGACATGATAAACCCTAAAGGGTTCGCACCCGTAGCGTACACAGTGGTGTTGGTGGTTGTAGCTGCCATTGTTGTGTATGAAAGAAGAAGAAGAAAATGGGTAAAGGTTAAAGGAAAAGAGATGATTCTTTCTGAAACGTATGAGAAGAGAAGTAAAACGAGGAGAAAGAAAGAAAAAGGAGAAAGAAGCTGTACATATATATAAGCTGGTGGTGACGTCATTAGAAATCGTGCAAAAAGAAGTTGTAAAATCAAAAGTCATGTCAAAGAAACGCTTTGAAAACTGGTTTCAGAAAGTGGGAGCAGTTATAGCCCATTACCTAGTGTTTAGGTAATAATTAGTGCCTGGGAAAATGAAATGTAATCATGGCGTAATGGGAATTAACAAAAGTCGAAACCCAAGAAAGAACTGAAACGCCATCTTTTCTTTTTCCTAAAGTCAGTCGAAAGAAGTCGCTTGGGGGGCAATTTGTTACCCTAGGATTTCGACTTACCAATAAATGGGCAACTGGGACTCAAAATTGGTAATTGGGCCTCAATTTGGTAGAAAGGCCCTAAATTGGTAATTGGGCCTCAATTAAATAACTACATTGCCATTTGGGTCAAAGCGGTTCGGCTAAGTAATGCTTAGTAGTCGAAGCTGTTCGACTAGAAAGATTATCAGAGGCTTCAGCGTTCGACCAGAAGTATGCGAAGACTTAAGAATTTTGCTGCAGAAACTGAAGTGGAAGTCGAGAGGTATTAGAAGTTAAAAGAAGACGGTTTTCAGCAGTTACAAGAGACGCGTGGAGGCCTTATACATCGAAGATGCTGCATGTCGAAGACACGTGTCGACTGATGACAGTCAACCGTTAGTAGTAGTTATCTTATTTTTACTATTTAAGCAAGTTCAATAGGAACAGTTTAGGGGTCCGCATTTTCTACATAAACACAAGTAAACTCAAATCTCTGTGCAATAATGAGTAAAGAGTGCAACTTTGAAATGTACGTATGCGTACCAGTTTAATTAATGCAATCATTTTACGTTATATTTCATCTTTCAGTGCATATTTACTGCTTTTTTATTGCTTTGATTTACTTTAAAGCCTTTAATTTCAGTGTTTACTTTTACTTTAAAGTCACTGTTGCATTTAATACAAACCAGATACACATAATATAACAAAATAAAGCAATTAGTCCTGGAGTATTCTAGTTGATTCCGCAAAAGTAACCTTTAAAAAGGAAACTAGCGCTTGTTTACCATTTTTCTGGGTAAACACATCCCAAGAATTTTTCTTCACGTCGAAACCTTGCTGGAAGATTATGGTACAACTCCCATGTTGGCTTTTAGGAAGTTCTTCAGCCATCGACACATCTCACCACACACCTTGAATCAATGGCAACCAATGCCCGTGTGTTCTGAATCCGGTAGCAATGATTTGTGCTTTTGCATGGTATAGCGGAAATACCATAAGGACACACCTTATCTTCTAAAAAGGATCCCCATCATCTCCAAAAACAAGGGAGACATTGCTAGCACTTGCCTTAGAGTCTTTTTCAGTCACTGCTCCACCTGGACAATTTCTCTTTAAATGCCCAGACTTTCTTCACTTCCAGCACACCATATTATTTGCATGGATCTTCTTCCCATTAGCCCCACTTCTAGTTACCAACGCCGAGTTTGATGAAGTACTTTCATCATTTTTCATCCTCCTTTCTTCGGAAATAATTTTAGTTGCAACTTCTTCAAAACTCAACTTTTCTTTCCCATACATCAAAACAGGTTTGAGATGAATGTAAGAAGGTGGAAGGGACAAAATAAGCCTTAACGCTTTATCTTCATCATCAATATCAACTTTAATAGATTCAAGCTCAGAAATAATATTATTCAAAGTACTAAGATGATCAGAGATTTTTGTACCCTCATCCATGCGCAAAGTGTGGAATTGCTCCTTTAGCAACAAACGATTTGAGATGTCCTTTGCCTGATATAACCCTTCGAGCCTTTTCTAGAGTTCCTTGGCTGATGACAGATTCTGCACATTCGCGAGAACATTCTTTTCCAAACACAAACGAATTGAACTTGCAGCTCTCAAATCTAGTTCCTCCCACTTGTCAGCCTCCATGTTGGAAGTGTTTCCTTTTAGCGCCTTGTGTAATCCTGATTGTATCATCACATCCTTGACTTGTACTTTCCACAGGCCAAAGTTGATTCTTCCATCAAACTTCTCTATGTCAAACTTCATAGCACTTGAATAAGACATAGTAGTTGCGCGCAGACTGCAAACCGTGCACCAGGTAGGTTCCCAGGAAAGAGAGGTGGGTCACAACGGACACGCATAAATACCAAGTCTTTCCTTAGCCAGAACCTCCCTAAACAACACTTTCACGGTACCACCCCTTCTTCAGCACCTTCAAAATATCACAATTCTTTTCTTATGAGGAAGATCAGACAATGCTGCAACCACAGAGAATACTAAGAATTGTGATATCTCATCGAGCCGAAGCTCTGATACCACTGTTGGGAAATAACACAGCTGAAGAAAATAAATAAATAAACAGAACACAACAAACACAAGAATATAACGTGGAAACTCCAAAACCGGCGAAAAAACCACGACCGTTGTCTAAAAAGACAACCAGAGAATTATTACTATGTGAAAATTTTACAACACATAGACTTCTCTACTCTCACCCCAATCCCCTAGTACACCCACACTCTTACAAAGCAAATATTTAAACTAAATCTCATAACACTCTAATACAAGAGCATGAGAGAATAAAGAAAACCAAATATAAGCTTAAAGTGCTTTTTGACTAGTGTATCTAAAAACAAAAAACTTAGGTCCAATATATAGCCTTGGTCTCCCCCTTGCTTCACCACGCTAAGCAATGTGGGACTTCTCAAATAGCTACTTTTTAACTTCCTTCTTTATTTAAGATTTTAGGCAACATTTGACATACAATCAACCCCAACAAAATCCTGACAGACAACTAAAACTATAGGTAAAGAAATATGTCCATCGGTAAAACATTAACCGACGCACAAAATTCCGTTATTGGTCACGCAGTATAGTGCACGGTCAACATGGTCGTCGGTGATTTGCAGTTTGGCTTTTACCTACTGCTGATGACATATTGTGACAAATTTTGTCTTTCACTACAGGTCAATTTTCTTGTAGTGATAAGAACAAGTTGTAGACATTATGACAAAACCAATGTAGTAGGATGTGTTCTTGAAGCTACGTGAGTCAATGGGTGTATGTACCACGAGTAAACTGAAAGCATTATTGCAATTAGTTTAAGTGAGGAATTTGTTAGGGTCACTAGAGTTACAGTAGAAATTGTCAAAATGCATTCAGTTAATAATTCCTAGTATTTAGAACATATTGGTAGGTTCTGACTATTTCCTTAGTTATTTATCATCTTTTTAGAATCAGTAAAAATTGCGTTGTTTGTTTTATATTTTTTTTTCATTGTAAGGCTTCCAACTGTTTTGCTTCAAATAAATAACAATTCATTTCATATATTTTCGGTGAATTGATTTGTGCTTAAGCTTACAATAATCCAAACATACTTTTTTATTCGAATTCACGAGTCCCCCAATTTATCTAGAGAACTTGATTTGGTATTTTTAATTAAAAAAAATCACTACGTCAAAATTGATATTTTGTATCGCCTAATATAATAGCACTTTTAAAGAAAGTGCTATTAAAAAGGAAACAAATAGATCTATAATAGCACTTTATGGTTGGGCGCTATTATATGATACATATAATGTGATTTTGATAGCACTTTGTGAAAAAACGCTATTATTAAACTTCACTAAGATAGCACTTTGTAAAAAAAACGCTATTAATATTCTTCACTAAGATAGCACTTTCTTTAAAACGCTATTAATATTCTTCACTAAGATAGCACTTTTTATAAAATGATATTATTTTACTACCCTATATTATCGTTTATGAAAAGCGCTATTGTTAAACTTTATAAATTATTATATAATAAATAAATAATATAATGTAATAATGTAATATATAAAAAAACCAAAACTCTTTTGGCGGATCCTTTTCATTTTTGCGCACAATTTATGGCCACTCCCACCAAAAACTGAAACACCCATTCTCTCTCCAAGCCCATAACCCACTCACGCGTGAACCTTCCTTCGACTTCGATTCACTCACGTCGTCGTCGAACCTTCCTTCGATTCACTCATGCCGTCGAACCCCCAACCCAGCCACACATTCTTCTCCCTTCGTCAACCCAGAACTCACACACTCTTCAATATCGATTCATCCATTCACCACCGGAAAGAGGAAACTCGATCGATTCAAATTCTCCTCCGATTCACCACTCCAACTGAAAGAGGAAACACCGGAAAGAAATAAAGAACGAGCAAAACTCATTCTCCGTCGAACTCGGCCCTTCGTCAGCTCACCACCATCGTTCCTCTCTTCATTGGTATCTGGTAATCTTTCTTTTCTCATGTTATTGCTCTGTGTTGTAAAATTGAAGGGATTTGAAATTAATGATAGTTGACTAATTATAAGAAATCATAGGATCCCTAATTGTTGACTAATTATAAGAGAATCCTAGTATCCCTAATTATTGATTATTGCAAACTCGGCACCGTGGTATTCTGGACGTGAATAGTCTTTGAAAGTTCCTTTGTTCTTAATGACACAAACACTGCCTCTGTTCTTAATGTAACAATATTAATAAAGTTGTTGGTTTTTTCAATTCTTTTCAAATGTTTGCTATATGACCCGTACTTTGTCGGTTGAACTCCTCACATAGCTTAGCAGTATTGAATCAACATTTGATGTTTCTGCTCAATGGAAAACCGGTAGATTTATGCATCAGCTTGATGCTCCTTAATGATCTTTCTACTAAAATCAATGATTTTTCGTCAAAATATGAAGATCCATTGTTTAGAGTACATCTCTGTTTTGGAGTATTATATATTAGTGGATTAGATTAAAAAATAATGGGCATCTTTGTTAGGTTTGTTCTGTTGTATTTGGAGTGTTAGCAGCTCTGTTTCTGTTAGTTAATGATGAAAATTCCATACTGTTAATGGTTAGTATATTAGTGAAATGTTAGTATCAGTAGTGTTTATGTAAGTTAGTGAAAGGTTAAAAGGTGAAGTAGAAATCTATTAATGTTAGTAAAGTTGTTAGTAAGCTTGTTAACTGCTTTGGTTAGTTGGAAGCTGAGTTAGTGTAAAGTTGGGTTGAAAGCTGTTGGTGAATGCCATGAAATTCTACTAGCAGTTAGTTGGATTGTTACTTGTTAGGGTTAAAAAAAGGTTAGTTGGAGGGAAAGAAAGATAGAATGTGTTTCATTATGAAACTAAGTTCACCAAATGGAGGGAAACTATAATTTATACAAGTTATTCAAAATGAAATTAGGAAGGAAAATGAGAAGTAGTTGGAACGTAAAACTGATATTGGTAGTCTTAAGCTACTTTATTTTAATTTTTAAATGATGTTAAAAACATACTATGAGATTAATGTTTAGTATCAAGGGATTATATTGACATACTTCACACCAAATCCAATGACATTGCCCAATGTTATGATTATGCACGAAACTTAAGATTTAAGCTTTCTTTTATTTTCCCTATTAAAACTGCAAAATCAATTGAGCTACAATACTACTACCGCTGATGGATGTTACCCCACCTTCAATTGCCTTAGTTGTACACAACATGTTAGTTATCATGTTCTTGTTGCTTCCACCTACCTTTCTAGTTGTTGCTTCTATAAACCACAGTAGAATTGTCTAGAGACATTAGAATGACTAATAATGCTTCATCAAACATATGTTTACTCTTATTGTGAATATCCTTCAATACAAGAATTACGTTTGCAGCAATCCGGAATAAGGTGGTTAAAAAATATTATGCTGAGAGAATTAAAAAAAACTTGATTAACTCAAAATTGAAATGTTCTCGCTATCTCAGGTAAAACTTAATGCACAAGTTTAAATACTATTAGGTTACAATTATGTTACAATGAAAACTAAATAATAAAATACATAAATGGAAGGGTTTACTATCTAGGAAGACTAAAGCTAGTAGTTGGAACTTTTGGTTGAACGCGCAGTGGCATCGTGAAAACAAATGTTTCTAAACACACATTTACTATAGGGTGAAATGAAATTAATTAGGCAAGAATTAAACTCATAATGGAAATAACATTCAGGAATATTTAAAAAATTTACTTGGAAGAATTATAGGAAAAGCTTCAATTTCAACTTGAAGTGAATTATTATATTAATTTTGAGTTTTGAATATTTTAGGTTTTTGAGGACTATATGATATTGCATTGATCTAGCTGTTTACTTTAATTTATATTCATGTTTTTGCCATGCCTGAAAATCTTACATAACTATACGAGATTGATCAGGACAAGGAAGCTGCTGAGGAAATTGAGTTTCTACCTCATAGAGACATTCTCAGGTTCAAATGTTCATTCTACATCTCTCTTGTACCTATCTACGACCACAGTTTAGTGCCTGTTCTACGTAAATTCACCGGTATTCCAACTGGTGTTGTTACACATTTGCAGGGTAGAGGAGTTGGTCTAATGCTTGATTTTTTATCCACATATGGTTGTGGCTTCAATAATAGAAGTGAAAAGGAAAGTAGTGGCTAAGACAACAACATGCTTGATGCCTTACCAATACATCATCCATTCAATTCAACATTAATAAACTTTCATAGTTACAGTACTACTCTTGTTTATTGTAACAAGTTTCTTTATTTTATTTCTCCAAGATTGGAATTTACAAATTATCAATTCACTTTAGGTTAAAAGTAAGGTGAATATGCTGGTATTATGTAATTCTATTTATTTTTATTACAGTATAACAAAATAAAATTTCTACAAGATTTGTATAGTTGCCAATGTAATTTAGTCAGAAAGTACATATATAGTTGAATCCAAACTATATATCTATTTTTGTTACTGCAGTTCTGCCACCAATTCTAGTTTTTAGTTGTCCAATACATTATCAGATTGACACTTCTTGAACTTTACTTTCATAATTAAAGATTATCATAAGATCTGAAAGGCTCTCGTATACTAATAAAAAGTGAACCGCAGAAAATTGGAAGCAACTAGAGAGATGTTGGGTGATGAGGAGCAGAATGACAAGCCAAAAGTAAGCCCTTCTTACCTATTAACTTTTTATATTATGGTTAAGGTTACGCGATGTAATACTTATTCCTAAATTTATGTTACAATAAAAATGAAATGCATAAAATTGCAGGGTAAGGGGACAGATAAGAATGAAAAGAGTGGAATGAAACTTGCTGAACTTGCATACCAACGTGCAAAAGCAGTAAAGGTTGTCAAGAGGGCACTAGATTATGGAAAGATTGTGAATAAGCCTCAGATGAAATCTAATAAATATCGAAAGACTTTCTTTTCAAGGACGGAAGAGATGTGGGAACTATTCCAGACAAACATGAAGGATAAAAAGTCAAAACAGAGGGGTTTTGGAGTAGGAAAGAAGCCCAATATATCATTCAAAAGCAAGTCAAGGTATCAAATAATGCTTTGATTTTGCCCATTTGTGGTGAATATGTTGTTGTTTAAGTTGAGAGGCTGATTAGAAATTTATACCCAAAAACAAAAATGAATTCTAAGGGATTGTTTTGGACATTCCGCTTGCTTGTTTTTGGGTGGGTATGTTATTTTCATTGGTAATTAAGTTTGTATATGTAATTAGGTTTTTATACATGTTACTAAGAGGAAGACAACTAAGAGTGCTCAATCAGTTTTTCTGTTCTAAATATGCATGTACTGTAGGTCAAAATTTGTATGTGGTTTAATTTCTGATATAATGATATTGCCAATTGTTCAATAGACATCTTAAGTAGATTTGATTTAAAACCTTATATATCCAATGAGTGATTAAAAGCGTTATTTGGTATTGAATTGAATGTAACTTTTTGATATTTGTACAACAAAAGAATGATTTTGTGTTCAAAAAAAAAAGAGAACTACAATAGCGTTTTGTAAAGTGTGCTATTAATGAAACATTCTATAATAGCACTTTAAAGAGAAAGTGCTATCAAACATGTGTCATATATTAGCGCTTTATTTGAAAGTGCTATCAAACATGTGTCATATATTAGCGCTTTCTTTGAAAGTGCTATCAAACATGTGTCATATATTAGCGCTTTCTTTGAAAGTGCTATCAAACATATGCCATATATTAGCGTTTATTTGAAAGTGCTATTAAAATCAAATAAAAAACGCGCAAAATGCCCACTTCAATAGCGCTTAAGGAAAAACGCTATTAAAAACACGTACTTTAATAGCGCTTTAAAAGTGCTATTAAACAAAAAATATTTACAATAGCGGCGCGGTTAATAGCGCTTTTAAGCGCTATTAAAAACTAAAAAAAGTGCTATTAAATAGCTTATTTGGCGTAGTGAATTGATTCCAATAGATTTCAATGCAAGAGTGTGTGTTCAGCAACGTGTGCTACAAAGTGGGTTACTTCGACAAATAAAAATTTAGTATTGATAGAGTAATGTGAGTTGGTACTACAACATGCTGAAAACAGATTCGAAAAACCCATAGACAAAGAATATATGAGAATCTGGATCAGGGGCTGATGATTTCAATCAGCAGCATAATACAGAGCCTATATCATACAATAGGCCTCTCATACAATATATATATATATATATATATATATATATATATATATATATACATATATATATATATATATATATATTTCAACAATAACTATAATAAGAACAATAATTCAGTAAGTCAGTTCGTAAGAAAATAAACAAATGTTAAACATGCTATCTAGTTAGGGATAGATCTCCCTAAACAAAATTGTGGTTATTATTGCATTAAACCTTATTCCAATCTCTCAGGAAAACTAATGCACCAAAAGATCTTCTAGGTAGTATCCTCCACCTTGCCTTTTCTGCAAAATATACAGACCGATAATGAAAACAGAACCAATGAAAAGGAAATCAGAAGCATGAAATACAAAGAAGTTAGATATATAATCTACATTCTAGCAAAACGAAACTAACTGCAGTTCTTTACCCAAATTAGTTGCGAAAATAGATGCACATTTACCTTGATAAGTCTATGATTAATTTACCTGCGGAGGGTGCATTTTGAAGCAAGAAGTCATCTATTCCATGAGGTATTGGCAAAGGTCCGTACATTTTTATTTTCAATGACTTCAAGTTACGTAGGCAAGGGAAATCAATAATCCATAAATCAGGAACTAATTCGAGAATCTAAGCAAGGATAGTTCAGAGTAATTAAAAAATCCTACTTTGAGTTCAGAGAATCTAAGCAAGGAGAGTTCTAAGAATTAGTTCCTAATTCGAGTTCAAATTCTTGAATTAAAAAATCACAGGCACAACTAAAAAATTTTATATGTTTTATAAACTAAATTAAAGTACCTCAAGAGTCCTTGAAGAGACCGTCAATGATTCGATAAGTGCAAGTTGGGTTAGCCAATTGAGTAGAATGAAAGGATATTTTTTTGTCAAAGAACCCTATATGCACGTCAATATGCACATGTTTAATAGAAGATAGATTGTTATCACTTATCGCTCTTGTTGAGTTTCTGAACAGGATTGTCTGGTAAAATCAAAGCTACACAGATTTGGGGTAGATAACTCAAATTTGAAAGAATGATAGGTTTTTATTGTTAGATTAACAAGAGTGACACTTGATATGGAGAGGTTATCTTCATCATCAACATTACAATAATCAATGATCAAAGTATTCAAACATTTAAATGTCGAAAAGGGATCAACATAGGCAAAGTACTGTAAACAAAGGTTAGTTAATGCTGGAAAATTAAGTGAATTTTGAAATTCTCTCAAACCACCCATACTGGAAGTAATTGTAAGAGAGGTTAAAGTATGAGAAGAAAAGTAGAAAAATGGAACACATTTACGACAACAACCCATCGCTATGGGAAAATTCATATCTTATAACCCTATTGAGCAGGCGATGGTTCGTAATCGTATGACCCTTACTATAAAATTTGAGAGCGTGCAGATATATTTTGTCATCGTGAAGAGACAAAACTAGAGACACAAGTTGGAACCGCCTGTTTGGTATTCAAAGTGGACAATATGTGAATTAAAATACAATCAGATAAATCTTTGAGTCTATCTCGGTTTTCATCAGCATTGTAATTTCGTCTTCTTGTTTTCATTATCTTTGAGTTTTCTTACGAGAAAGAGAAGGAACTTGATGAAAAAAATAGCTATGCACTGTGCAAACCCTACTTTGAGTTTTCATGGTCTTTCTTCTTAAACACTTGTACATTAGAAATTTTAATATTAAAAATTATTATTTACTAATATGATAGAATTTTTTTAATTATCTTTCTATTCAATTATTTAGTATCTAAAACTTAAGCGATGAATTACATAGTTAGATGAAAATATAATTTGAAGACAATTCAAATTAGTTTTAACATCAAATAAATAAATAAATAATTGGTTAGAATTGATATTTTAAATATTTTATAATTCATTTATTTCCCAATATAGAAAAATAATGTAGGTAATTATTTAAATACTTATTTTTTGTTACAATTTTTTTTAAATGATACAACAGTGTATATAAATATTTTAATACACTATCTACAATTCCAAAGCTCTCTACGGTTTAGGCAATTGTAAATTGTTCAACAATTGGTTCTCCAATCCACCCTCTTTTGAGTATCCGTAAATGTCTATCCGTAATTCTGAGATGGATTACTCTTTGCCTGTCTTTATTTTCTCATGTATTGGTATTGGTTGAGTATCTTTTTTCTTCTTTCAACATATTCTTTTGCTTATAGTAAAAAAACTAGTTAGGTTAAAATCACTAAAAATCAAAATCAAAATTACTATTTTAGAATTATAATAAATAAATTTGAAATAATTTATACTATTTTTAATTGAGTTTTAAAAAAAAAATTTCTAAACAATATAGAATATAATAATTGTTAACTATGATAGATGCCTAACATAGATTAAAAAATGGCGGGAACTGGTTCACGGGGGGAAGCGAGGACGAGGAAGGCCACCAAGAGTGGCACCACCGTCACCGACAAACCACCCTCCACCGTCGTCACCGGTGAAGGAGAACAACGTACCAGTTTATACAGATAGCGCTAGTCAACAAATTCGTGAGATTACCAAGGAGAAAGTGATTGAAGATGGGGAAATTGGGAGCGAAACCCTGAAGAAAGGATTAGGGGAAAGTGATTCGCATCAGTAATAAAGAAAGAGTGAGGAACGAAAACTGTGGGTGGACGTTCTAGCTGAGAATCGAAATTCTACGAAGGGACTATCGATGCAGTATGTAGCACCAAATGTCACAAGTGAAGGAATTGAGATTAAAATCGAGGATGCAGACATTGAATCTGAAGTTCAGTATTGGGAAACTGCTCTAATCTTGTATGCGATGGGAGAGGAACTCAGCATGAATGTGGTCAAGAATTTCATGGAGAGGACATGGAACTTCGTCAAGTTACCGGATATGTTCTATCACGAGGAAGGGTACTTCATCCTCAGGTTCAAATCGCATGATGATTTGGATGCAGTGCTGATGCGAGGGCCTTATACTTTGAGAAACATCTCTGTGATGCTGAGGGAATGGAAACCAAATTTTGACCTAAAAAGGGATATGCTCAGAACACTGCCAATTTGGGTGAAACTACCGAAGTTACCTCTTCACCTCTGGGGAGCAAAGAGCCTCAGCAAGATAGGGAGGGCCATAAGGGTGCCTTTGGTCACTGATGAATGCACTGCTAATAAATTAAGGGTCTCTTATGCTCGCATTTTGGTTGAAGTAGTTATTACAAAGGAGATGACAAAGGAAATAGCAATCAAGGATTGTGAAGGAAGGAAGTTGCTGCAGCCAGTGGAATACGAATGGAAACCACTGTATTGTGAAAGATGTCAGTGCATTGGACACAAATGCAAAGACTATGTTAAGAAGCAATGGAAACCTAAAGCAATGCCTCCGGATCAGGCTATCATTTGCCCCACTCAGGCCACTTCAGCAGAAGATGTAGCTAAGCTGAAGGGGAAGGAGATATGCAAAGAAAATGTGGATGAACAAGAAGATATCAACTGGATCACAATTGGATCAGCTACAAAAGACAGAGGTAAGAGGGTCTCTAATAATTCTTTGAATGATATTAACTGTGTGAATGGATTTGAGGCTCTTGGGGTTTTGAATGACTCCATATATGCCTTGGATAGAGGACCATGCTGATATCATGGAATGTTAGTGGACTTAATAAACCAGGTAAGATAAGAGAGATTAGTTCCCGACACAATCTTATGAAACCTGATATCTTGATTCTCATTGAAACTAGAGTTAAGAAAGATAATGCCAAGAAAATCAAAGATAAACTTAACATCTATGAGCAGTAACTGGACAATTACCACCACCATTAAAGCTGTTAAAAGCTCAGATCAATATATATATATATATATATATATATATATATATATATATATATATATATATATATGTGTGTGTGTGTGTGTGTTTATGTATGTATGTATGTATGTATGTATGTATGTATGTATGTATGTATATATATAAGTATATAACGTGTTAGATTATATATTTTCTTAGGATAACCTGGCATTAAGTTAAGTATATGGTCATTGAGCAGATCAACAATTTCCAGTGTAGAAGCTAGAATTGCACGAATTTTAAGGTAATCATTGGATTCAAAATTCTAGATGAAATCAGGGTAGGTGCTATTCATAATAGCCACAATAGGATCATTGAATTCTGCTATCAAAATATCAGGAGGTATGTCTATTTCAGCGACGCCGTCAATAGACATATGTTCTCATAAAGAAACAAATTACTATAATCTTAAATTTAAAAGTCTAACAAATTACTCCCCGTCAAAAACATTAAAGTGTAACAAACTACTACTATTCTCTCTAATTTAAACTAGTGGGATGCCCGTGCGTTCGCATGGGTATTGACGTGGTACGTACACTTTTGTTTTCAAAATGTAATAAAAATATAAATACGAAAAACAAAATTATTTTATCAAAGTAGTTTATAAGTTTTAAAATAAAAACAAAATTATAATAAGAATGAATAAACACATTGACAAAATTACTTAACCAAACAAGAAATTTTATTATTTAAAAAACTATTTATATTTGGAGCATAAATATAGTTTTTCATTTATATAAATATTAGGATCAACCACATTTTCCCATTTGTAAATATTAAACTTATTTTGACATTATTTGTAAAAATACTTATGCAATCATATAGATTTATAAATATCAACTAATAACATAGTAATTGAAAATATTATTTTTATTGTATAAATAAATACCAGTGTCATATTTGGATCAAAAGACAATTTGTTCTCATTTACAAAAAAAAAAAAAATTAAGATTCACTGATTAATTTAAAAACAAAATTTGTCATTAATAAGATTAAAAATAAAAATAAAACTCGTCATTAATTTAAAAATAAATTTTTTCATTCAAAATAAATTAAGATCAAAATATACTGTTGTTATGCGCATTTCTTTCTAAAATATAATAAGAATTTTACAACTATAAAATAACTCGTGGATTTGCACGAATTCTGGTCAAATAAATATTATTTTTGTTATGTCATTATTTTTGTTATTTATAATTATGAATAATTAGAAAATAAATAAAAAATTAACATCTTAATTAAAAATATTAATAATATAATTTTTTTGTATAATTAAATTAGACAAAAAAAAACTATATTATATATATATATATATATATATATATATATATATAAAAATTAAATTAATAATTAAATTGACTATTTTTTTTAAAAGCAGTTAAGTTGACTATTTAATATCTTAAATAATCAAGATTATTTAATTTGTGTGAAATTATAAATTTATTTATTAATATTGATTTAAGTTTCTTTTAAAAAATAAGACTCATTATAATTAAAAAAAATCAAGCTAAAAAAGGACAATCACAGGTTTTACTATAACCATAGCAATAATATCAATAATAATTATAATAATAATGATAAAAGACATGAAATTAAAAAAAAATAATAAAACATTTTTCTTAAAAAATATAAACTGGCATCTCATTGTATTCTTCCTCTCTAAACACTTCTTATACATAGATTTACAACCTAAAAAATCAAAAACAAAATGACAAAGATGTTAAAAAGATGGGAGATTATACATATGTATAGATCTCCAACCTAAAAAGAACAAACTTTAAACCGTTGATGATGAACTTTCAAGAGGAAAAAATTGAATCCGATGCAATTTCAGAATAATAATCGTCGGCCGCCGGAAACCAATACCGAGGAAGAATCAATAACTGAAAGTAGAGATTTTTAGTAGCAAAATGAAGAAAAAAAGTAAACAAAATGAAGATAAAAAATATAACATATCGTTTGAACATGACTAAATGTCAAAACGAAATCCATTAGAGTCGAAATCAGAACAAAAATAAAAAACAGAATAACAAAACATAGCGAATTTGTGATATGAAAATCAAACAAAGCGAATTTGTGATATGAAATCAAAGAACAACAACCATAAATGGCGAAGCCCTAAAAATCATAAAGTCTGGGAAAAAATTTAAAGACCGCGGATTCATTGTATGCAATATATAAATAGTCATTAATCAAAATAAAATAAACTCGTTATTTCGTCAATAAAAGTATAGTTTAAAACAAAAGAGATGAAACATAATCTTACAATAGCGTGTTAAATAAAATTACGAGGCAAATGTCTTTTCGGGTATGTTTGGATTGATGGAATATGATGGATGGAGCGGAATGGAATGAAATAAGTTTATATTCCATCGTTTGGATTGATTAAAACGGATGGAATTGAGTGGTATTGGATGGAATGCATTTCATTCCATTCCATCACTTTCCACCATTTTTTGTACCCTCCGATTTGGGCGGAATGAAACAATTACTCTATTCTATCGTGAAGTTCCCAAACAATGGAAAGACGTATTTATTCTATTCCGCCATGTTCCGCTCCATTATATCCCGCTCAGTTCCATTCCGCTCCGTTCTTTTTATTGTATCCAAACATAGCCTTCAAGACTTTTTTGCGGTGAATGTTCGAATAATATCAATATTATCAAGTGATTAAATATGTCCCGCTCAGTGTAATGCCAAGGATAATGTAACATGTCGTTATTTGATTATTATAATCATTGTACAAACTACCAACGTGATCTATCAAGCCTTAAGATACATGTTTTTAATCTTTATATCCGCTTTTAGTCAAAACTTCAAAATCAAAGTTATCGGTCCTCTCAGATATCTTAAAGAGAAACAATAAATTGCATCATTGATCTCACTGTATTTTAAGCAGGATGGATCCTTACTTTTTTGAGACCCGAGACTAATTGTAACATCCTGATATTTTGTATACAATAAAACTATTCTCTTAATAACATTTTACTGATTTATTTATTTAATCGACAATATATCTTATAAATATAGCTTATAGATATAATTAAATTTTAACTGTTTATTGTTATTGTTATATTTTAGTTATTTAATTTATAAATAATTCCCTCAAAAAATTAGTAATATTATAATTATTTAATTATATGTGTTCGTAAAGTTACCATAATTTATTAAATTTAATAATTAATGTTAAGTGTCAATATTCTATATTTTTTAAAATATAATGGTGTTTAAAATTGAGTGTTTTCAGAAATGTTATTTTAATTAAGAATAAATAATAACCTGAGGATAAAACATCAATGTCCGAGTGGCAGAATGTTCTCACATTTGTATGGAGCAGGGTTTGACTCCTATTTGCATTAATATCTAATTTTTTACTTTTGGTAGGTTTGAAAAAAACTAAAAAGTTATTACACATCATATGGAACTCACGACAATGAGTTAGCAAAATGACGTACCGCCGCTGGGACAATGTTAAAAGAAGATTTTCATATTCAAAAAATAAATAGCCCGAGTCTGGGCATATGCCCACCCTGGCCAGGCTCAAGAACAGCCACTGGCCATAAAACGTACTGAATAATAGAAATAGTATCTATGTATCAGAGTTTGTAGAGTTGTAATCGCATATTTATAGGTTGAAATTCAGAAAGATTTTTGTAGTACATGAAGTTAAAATTTAAATACATGTTATCTGTGCCGAAATTTATATATATATATATATATATATATTACAAAAAGCTTTCAAATTTAAGTGATTTTAAATTTGTAATATCCAAAACTATTTTATCAAAGATTGAAATATTTAAAATATTATTTTAAATATAATATTTAAAATTAGTTTATTTTAAGAAATATTTATATTTTTATAATAAAAAATATACAACACCATACAAATCATTTTCGTCTCTTAAAATTTAGAAAAAAAAATCTTATATAATTATTTAAAAAAAAAACTGAAACAAACTAGGGCTATGATATTAATTCCTGTGTTCTCATAAAGAAACAAATTACTATAATCTTAAATTTAAAAGTCTAACAAATTACTTCCCGTCAAAAACATAAAAGTGTAACAATTTACTCCTATTCTTTCTAAATGAAATATTACATTCAATAACAAGTTTTTATAAGAAGCGTACTAAAAGACTAAATACTAAAGGACTAATTTTAAAAACTAGTGTAACAAACTATTCGTATAACATGGAAAAAATATTTCAATTATGGTCTTAATTTAAAAAATCTTAACAAACTTTTCCTTTAAAAAATATCAGATTTTATCTAACATTCTTCCTATTTAATGTTGAACCACAACTTTATAATTCATTCTCAAGCCTCATTTTCTATAAAAACTACAAGAATAAGCCATAATTCACCTAGTTACTACTTGTATACAGTAACATGGATACATCCAAAGCAACGTTGGCACCAATATCAAAACCAAAGAAAAACCATGATTACAATAGCATGGGTGGAAATATAAGATACACAAGTAACAACATGATACTCTTAAAAACGGCAATGAAGAACTCAATGAAGAACAAAGGAGGGTTGGAGGCTAACCTTGCAAATAAAATGTTTATAAAGTCCAAACGTGTATCGAAAACTCAATGTTATCTTCGTCGTCAAAACTTTCAAACCATGCCGTCTAGATTATCCATCATGTCTACCATACAAGAAGAAGACTCGTCCGTCTCACCAATGCCATCTAAGATACACAAGGATGAAAATATAAGATACACAAGTAACGAAATTATACTCTTGAATACGGCAATGAAGAATTTAATGGAGAACAAAAGAGTGTTGGAGGCTAAACTTGCAAATAAGAGGGCTATAGAGTCCAAACGGGTTTGGACAACTCAATGTTATCTTCGTCGTCAAAACTTTCAAACTATGCCGTCTCGATTATCCATCATGTCTACCATCCAAGAAGAAGACTCGTCCGTCTCACCAATGCCATCTAAGATACACAAGGGTGAAAATATAAGATACACAAGTAACGAAATTATACTCTTGAACACGGCAATGAAAAATTTAATGAAGAACAACAGAGTATTGGAGGCTAAGCTTGCAAATAAGAGGGCTATAGAGTCCAAAAGGGTATCGACAACACAATCTTATATTCGCCATCAAAACTTTCAAACCAAGACGTCTAGATTATCTATCATGCCAACCATCCAAGAAGAAGAAGAAGACTTGCCCATCTCACCATTATCGTCTAAGCTATGTTAAGTAGACTTAGGAAAGTTTTGATAATATCGGTACCGTCCTAACACCCTAAATTCCCTAAGTATGTGTGTCAGATTTGAATAACCATTATGCCGAGACCTCGAGTTCTAAGTTTTGAAGTAGCCTCTTAAGTAGTTTATACTAGCAGTCGGCACCATCTTAAGCACGTCTACGTTTGGCGGCCGATGAATATAAGTGAATGATCCTGAAAAATAACGAATGAATGTTCGATTAAATTGAAAAAAAAAGGAATACACCTTCTAAGTTAGGTGACCCTCACTCGGTCATTTAGCCCAACGGTTGTTGATTCTAAAAAAAAAAGTAACGCCCATTGTTAGTTGGTCCATTGGTCTCTGGTATTGGACTCGGTAGGGCGGATTACGGTCCGATCCCCCACAATTGTGATGGGTTATAAAAAGGGGTGTGCCGCTTTTGTAACCAGAACCCTATGCTAATGAAAAGGATCATAGTCGCTAACCGGTTTCCTTACTATGAATGTGTACGGATAACGGGCTTAATGTGATTGCGCTAGAATGAAAAAGAGGTGAAAAATAACAAAGAGTGTAGGTCGAGTTATAATGGCATAATTTGGATTGGTTTTGCATAGGAGGGAGTTTTTGTCTGCGAAATGCGGATATGTGTCACTACGGTATCCTTATTATCAATATCTATTACCTATCTATTTAGCACTAGCCTGACAACTTCGGGAGAGTTTGGTTTGTTGTTTTTTTTTTCTAGTATGGAATCCTATGTAATGTGCATAATGAGATGAAATAAATTTGTAGAGTTTTATTGGTTAGCCACTTTATTTTTTTATTTAATTTTTTATTAAGCTTGCAAATGCAACCAACAACTTTGATTCATCGAATAAGCTTAGACATTGTTATGAAAGAGTGGACAAACCATATAATAAAATGTGTTTTTTATAATGAAATTTGAAAAACACACAAAAAAAGAAAACATTAGCAGACTTGTGGCCTCGCCCTCATGGTTGAAAAACATGATGACTTTGTGAATCGAAAGTTTCCTTAAACGGACACATCACTAGTTCGCACTCAACAACACAAACAGCATCATTTATCCCTTATCAACTTCATTCTACCAGACAATATGGAAACACAAGCTAAGCAAATTAAAAGATAAAAAAGATGAGATTTTGAAAGCCTTGCCATCTTTAATAAATTTAAAAGAAAATGAAGAGACCTTGAATGCAAATGTCGGACACCATATTAATTGTCCCTCTTTTCTCAAATACATCAACAACATTAACCTTATCTTATCACCAGCAAACTATTATTTTTTGAATAATATATCACAACATGTATAAACAACTTTTTCAATAGATAACATTCACATTTTCTTTTAACGCAGATCTAATTTGTTTATTTAAATAATGTCATACTCCAGTTATTTGTTTTCTGTTAGGATAGTAGGAACTAGGGGTGGCAATAAAATCCATTAAGAGAATATCCATCCAATCCATCCAATAATTTATCCATCCAATCCATCCATTAAACAAAAAGCAAATTTAATGGATTAGTCCAATCCATCCATAAAACTACATGGATGGATTCAATCCATCCATCTCATTTTATAAATCCATTGGATTTTAGTTTATTACTACTACTTATTAAATTAACTTTTTACTAAAAAACATGAAAAATCTAAAATTAAACAATTCCTTAACATTTTTGTTTCTCACAATATCTAAAATTAAACAATTCCTTAACATTTTTGTTTCTCACAATATTCACAGCCATTTGTTTTTCTTTCCTATGTTAATGTTAAAAAAATGAACGGATCAGGACATAAATATTCAACAATTTGTTTTTTTATTTACATACTACAGTAAACTACATGTAGATTTAATTTAATATGCATAGGGTGGTTTGTTTTCTCCTAAACAAAATTAGTGATGCTGATACTTAAATGACTTTGTTTAGTATTAACATTAAAATTGCCTAATTGTTACGCATTGAATTTATTTAATTAAACATTCACGTTAAATTTGTTTAATTGGTATATGCATTGAATTTTAATTTTCTTTTCAATAGAATAGTTTATGGAGAAGTTAGTTGGTTAAAATTAGAAAGTTAATTAAAAAGTTAAGTTGATTAAGACGTTGGTTGATTAGAATTAGATACCGATATAAATATTTATAATTTAAAAATTTTAAAAAAAGTTTCATAAAAAAATTGTTTTCGTAAAATTAATTGAAATTTTTTTTAAAAAATATCGAAGTTAATTTTACAGATGGATGGATATCCATCCATTAAAAATACTTAATGGATGGATTGGATGGATTATATCCCTTGGTGGATGGATTGGATTGGATTTTTCAAAAGAAAGTTTAGTGGATTGTTAATGGATTAATGGATCGTTTTGATCCATCCATTAACAATCCAATCCAAATCCATCCGATCCATCCATTTTGCCACCCCTAGTAGGAACATAAATAATGTGATTGCTTTCTAATAAAGAATAAATGATGACTTGATACACTCCAATCCCTTATACACTCCAACATAAAAAAAAAATTATGACTTAATAATTTAGTTAGTTTTGATCAGCTTTATAATTTATAATAAAGTATAAATAAACATTTTCATAAGAATATTAATTAAGGGATATCTTACCTTAGTATCCATGACAAAAAATATTTAGATACTATTTACACAAATAATATCAAATCAAATATACTATTTTAATTTAGGTGCGTTTAATTTTCACGTTAAAAGTGATTTGCTTCATCTTTACTGAGGCACTCTAATCTTATTTAGCGTGAGAAATAATGCTAACAATCAAGGTTTTAAAAACAAACGTGGTCTCGTAAAGATTTTCGCGATTTTCGTCGATATAGTTCGTCTCGACAATAATTGCAATCGTCAATTAACCTCAATTTATTCTTTAATATAAAAACGGTGAATAACGATATCGGTATAAACATCTAGCGATGCCCTTTTGGTTTTGTTCTTACATACGTTTTTTTAAAAATTTTGCTAACACTAATTTTCACGTACGATAATAATTAAGATGGTTAAAGATGCGATAACGGGAAGATTGGAGAGAATTGCTTTTATTCAATATACAAGTCAAGACAATGCCATGCTTGCACTAGACAACTCATGGATCAAAAGGTTGATATTTTTACTTATCAACTTTGATAACTGAATGGCTATCTTAATAATATTTTTACTATTTATTGTCTACAATCACAACAAATTTTCGTTGAAGTCCCACCCCACATTTTTAGTACTTCCTATTCCTAACAATCCCATGTATCTTGCATATAAAAGGCCATATCACTACCCTACTTATTGCCAAAAGTTCCTATGATATTTTAAAGAAAAGTGGCCCTATTCTTTTCAACAAAAGATGGATTTCAATACAAAGTTAGGATGGGTCTGAGAATTGTATGCACTACAATTCTAAATGGTTCTAGTGTGAAGAGACTTTACACTTTTAAAAAATTTGGTTCTTCACCTAAGCTAAACCAATCTTACCCAAAAATTGTGGCTACAAAATAATTTTAAGGAAGACATAGTTTGCATGAATAATGGAAGCGTGAAATTGAAAACTTAGGAATGAGATGAACGTGGAAGAAGAAAGAGAGAGAAACACATTTAATTATATGCTTATGTGTTAAAAGAATTAATTCTAAAAGTTCTTCCCACCAAATTTTCCGCCAAAATCTTTAATAAATTAATTAACTAAAAATATTAAATTAATAAAAAAAACTATTCATTTACTCATACTAATTTAAAATCCTAAAAGTTTATTCCATTGAATTTTCCGCCAAAATCTATAATAAATTAATTAACTAAAAATATTAAATTAATAAAAAAACTATTCATTTACTCCCTTCTATTTACCCCATTCACCAATATTTCTATTAATTATTAAATTAATTATTAATATTTTAAAAAATTAACTTTCACTTGCCAACTAACCATCACTTTACCTTTACAAAAATGGGGGTTAGGGGTCAAAAACTTGTATTTATTCAATTTAGCTTTTCTTAACAAGTGGAGATGGCGGATTATTCAAGGGCACGATTCTTTGTCGTTTAAAGTCTTGAATACACGGTATGGAGATGTAGCATCCAAAATGTTCGGGGGAGGAGGAGCTTTTAAAGTGACTTTTAAATATTTTCCATTCATAATGGTTTTTCTACCCCTTTTTGGGAAACTAGGTGGTTGTTTGATCTCACTTTGAAAGAATTGTTTCCGGATTTATATGAGATTTCTTGGTTGAAGTTTGTCTCGGTGACGGCCATGGGAGGGTTGAATCATGGAGAATGGATATGGGGAGATTTCGATATTTTCGAGATAGAGGTGGAAGAATTTTGTTAGGAGGAGAGGTTGGCGGATTTTAAAGGGAGGGTGGAGGGGTTTAGATGTTGGAAGGAGGGAAAGGATTCCGTTGTGTGAAAGTACTCCGAGGAGAAGAGTTTTTCGGTTGCTTCAAGTTACAATTTCTATAACAACCTTCGTATTCGTTATGGCTAATTTCCCAAACTCCCAATTCCAATGGATTTCCTCACTAACCCCGAAAGACCTTCCGCCTCTAAAACATAAAGAAAAGGTGAGAGGGGTCACCTTGTCTAAACCCTCAGAACACTTCGAATTCTTTGGTAGGACTACCATTAACAAGAACCGACATCTTACTATTAAAAACCAATGACTTAATCCATCCCATCCACCTTCCCCCAAAACCCATCCTTTTCATCATATACCGCGAATACCTCCAACTAACTTTATCACAAGCCTTCTCGAAATCCACTTTAAAAAGCAAACAATTTCTTCCTTCTTTTCTATCATTGTCCACCACTTCATTCGCCACTAACACACCATCCAAAGATTTCCTTTTCGGCACAAAAGCATTTTGACAAGGTGAAATAATCAAATCAAGAACGCATTTTAATCTCCCCGCAAAAATTGTAGCCACCATTTTATACATGCAACTCACCAAGAAAATAGGTCTATAATCATCCAAACTAACCGGATTATTGGTCTTCGGAATCAAAGTTAAGAAACAACCAACAATTCTTAATAAAAAGAAAAGTGTAACCATCCGGACACAGACTTTTGTCTCCCCCACACCGCCTCTTTGCATCCACTTCTACAATACCTTCCAAAAAAGGCATCTCTAGATCCACTTCTACAAATTTACTCCCAAAATGATTGTAAACCTCGTCTCTCACCTCCTCCACCGAGTCAAGCAAACGTCCTGCCTATAGAATGGGACCTATGTGATTAATTCTTCTTTTATCATTCATCGCCTTATGGAAGAAACCTGTATTAGCATCTCCTTTTTTAATCCATCTCAATATCGATATTTGTAAGATCATGTTTTCTTTAATTCTCAAATTCCTCCAAATACGACCAGACGCTTCCTTCCTCTTTTCAAGATTCCCAATTATCAAATATCGGAATCCCCCTCCAATCTCTCATCGGCCAAATTTATATCCAAAACTCCATCTTTCACCTCCAAGTCAAACAACCTAAAAACTTCCTTATTCCACGACCTAAGCTTGTCCTTTAAAAGCCTAAAATTTTCTTTAAGCACAAAATCACCTCTTCCGTTTACTTTTAAAGTATGCCACTCTTTCTCCACAAAAGGAAGAAAGCTATTGAAAGTTAACCATTCGTTGTTAAAATTTGAATGGTTTAGGACCCCAATTAATGTTATCCGTCATAATTCATCCGAACAATGATCTGAAATGTCCATATCTCCAATCAACTGTCCATAACTCCCAAATCTATTAATCACATTATCCGATAGGAGGAATCGATCGATTCTACGCACCGACTTCCCATCTCCACTGAACCAAGAAAATCGGTTCCCTTTGCACGGAATATCCACCAATTCACTTTTGTTAATGAATTCCGCAAACAAATCCACTTCATTATGTTTAACAACCACCGAACTCCCTTTCTTCTCCTTACTGTTTTTAATAGTATTGAAATCTCCTCCTATAATTCACTCTCCATCTTTGAAAGAATGCTCAATACCAACTAATCATTCTACATAGTTCTTTTTTTTTTTGTGTAAGCAAGAATTTCATATATGGGAGAACTAAGGGTTCTCCAAACCTTGATACACAAGAGCGGAACTAGTCCGACAAAAAGACAAAATTACAAACCAATTCCTATTACGACATAAAATACAAAGGGTCTTTGCAAAAGTCGTAAAAATTGCAATTGGAATAAGCAATGTCGCCATTGGAAGGCCACCTCCACACCAAAAACTTTATATTCCAAACTATATTGTTTATATTCCATTTATCATTCCTAAAACAAAAACCGTTTCTTGTTAACCAAATACTCCAACAAACGGCAAGCGAAAACACCCCCAATTTACCGTCTTTAATTCCCTTTCTCCGTCCGATGAGAAACCATTCCATAAAAGAAGACATTCCCTCCTCCTCTCTCCGATCCGGAAAATCCAACCAAACACCAATTTCCCTCCAAACAACTTTGATCACAACACATTTAAAGAAAATATGATCTTTTTCTTCCAAGTGCGTGTTACAAAAAATGCAATTTAAACTAGAATTAGAAGAAGCAAAAGAAATACCTCTATACACTAAAAGATCTTTAGTGGGTAGCCTATTCACAAAAAGCCTCCAAGCAAAAGCTTTAATCTTAAAAGGGACCTCCAATTTCCAAACAATTTCCAAAGCCTCCTCAAACCTTTTGGATGGACCAAACGGAGTACGAAAAGAAACATACCGGTGGTAACACGAAGCTACCGAAAACATTTTTTCCGACTCAAGACTCCAACTCACGGAATCTCTACCACCTTTCAACCCCCCAAAATCCTCAAGGAGGGACCGGAGCACTCCCAACTCCGATTCTAAACCCGCTTGCACCACTTCCTCCTTCGAAATTCCTAGATCACCCCAAAACCATTCCTCCTCTCGCCAACCTCCCATAGCCGCAAGGGACACTTTTTTAAGAGACGAAAGCTCAAAAAGATCCGGAAAGTTATCCTTCAAAGAAATATTATTTAACCAAACTACTTCCCAAAAAGGTGTAGTAAAACCATTTCCCACGACAAAACTACAATTGGAAGAGAAAGGGTCCTTTTGGAACGGAGTAGAAATACCAACCTTTAATAAGTCGCACCACCAAAAGGAAGAAGAAATAGGCTTGAAAGAATCTCCACCGGTAAAAGCATGCATACACACATCTCCATAACGGGCTTTTAACACCTCATGCCACAAAGATCCTCCTTCTTGCGCTATCCTCCATTTCCATTTATTCAAAAGTGCCGAATTGAAATCTTTTATATCTTTAATAGCCAAACCTCCCTTGGAGTAAGGTAAAGTCACCTCATTCCAACTAAACCCAATGAATGCTTCTTTTTTCAACCACCCCTCCCCATAAAAAGTTGGCTTGAATCTTGGTGACTTCTTTAACCACTTTAGACGGCATCTTGTAAAAAGACATGATGAAAATAGATAAAGAGCTCAATATAGATTTCAAAAGAGTAATCCTACCTCCAAGATTAAGAAAACGATGACTCCACCCCTTTAAACGATTCCTCATCTTCTCCATAAGAGGTAGCCAAGTAGCCTCCTTCCTAGGATTACAACCAATAGGAACACCAAGAAAAATAAAGTTTCTATCTTCGATTTTTCAAGAGAGGTACAAAGAAGCGGCCTCCAAAAATTGAGTCGGAATATTAATCCCTATTAGTTTTCTTTTGTGAAAATTTATGCCTAAGCCCGAAACAAGCTCAAAAGCCCTCAACACAATTTTTAAAGCCTTTATGTGTTTCCAAGAGCCTTTATCAACTAAAAGGGTGTCATCCGCAAATTGAAGAATGTCAACGGCACATCTTCTATTTAGCACTAAACCCTCGTATTCACCAACTTCAATAGACTTTCTAACCAATCTAGAAAGGGCCTCCGTCACAAGAACAAAAAGAAACGGAGATAAAGGATCGCCTTGCCTTAAACCTCTCTTAACCTCAAACTCATTGGTAGGACTCCCATTAACCACCACCGACATGTCACTTTTAAAAACCAACAACTCCATCCAATTTCTCCATTTAGCACCGAAACCCATCTTAACCAACATACCCCGCAAAAACTCCCAAGAGACCTTGTCGTAAGCCTTTTAAAAATCAACTTTGAAAAGGAAGCAAGACATACCTTCCTTTCGAGCATAGTCCACCACTTCATTAGCAACCAAAACGCCATCAAGCAAATGCCTACCCGGAACGAAAGCACTTTGACAATGAGAAACTAAAGAATTCAACACCACTTTAAGCCTACCCGCCAAAACTTTAGCCATAATTTTGTACATTCACCCTACCAAGCAAATTGGTCTATAATCATCTAAGCATAAAGGATTAGGAGATTTCGGGACCAAAGCCAAAAAAGAAGAAGTCACCGCTTTTGATAATTCCTCTCCCACAAAGAAATGCTCAAAATACCTCAAAAAATCTTCTTTAAGAAAAGACCAACATCTCCTAATGAACAAGAAGGAAAAACCATCCGGCCCCGGGCTTTTAGTTCCTCCACAACACTTTAATGCCTTCTTAATTTCTTCCTCATGAAAAGGTCTTTCAAGCCAAAGACTATCCACCCCGCTCAACTTATCAAAACAAATACCGTCTAACGTTGGAAACTCCCCTTCCTCCTCTTCGAACTTTTTTGAAAAATGAAGCGCTACAAAATCTTTAATATCTTTAACCGATTCGATCATACCTTCCGGAGAATTAAAAGGCCCTATGTGGTTGAATCTTCTTTTTTCCTTCATAACTTTGTGAAAGAAACCGCTATTGGAATCACCTTCCTTCATCCACTTCATGTTGGCTTTTTGAACTAACATGTTTTCTTTAATCCTCAATTTCGTCCAAAAACGACTCGTAGCTTCCTTCCTATTGAATAAAATATCCGAGTTTATAAGCTCATCTCCCGTTTCCAACAAAACATCACCATTATTAATAGCACTAACTTCGTCTTGAATTTCCAAGTCCATCCTCCCAAAACCTCTTTATTCCACCTTTTAAGACTATTTTTAAGAAGGAAAAGCTTTTGTTTTAGCACATAATCCCCTCTCCCAACCACTCTAAAACTCTTCCACTCGTTTTCCACGAAAGCATAAAAGGAAGCACATGAAAACCATTCATTGTTGAACTTAAACGGTTTAGGACCCCAATTGTTTTTGTCTACTTCCAACCAAACCGGACAATGATCCGACACATCCCTCTCCCCCACCAATTGACCAACCACGCCCCAATCATTCACCACTTTATCCGAGACAAGAAATCTATCGATTCTACTCATCGATCTACCATCTCCGCTATACCAAGTGAACTTTTTTCCTTTACAAGGAACATCTACTAATCTTGACTCTACTATGAAATCCGCGAACCCACTAACATCTTGACTATTAGAAACCGCCCCTCTTCCCTTCCGCTCACTCCTATCCTTGACCGCATTAAAATCACCACCTATGATCCACTCTCCGTCTTTCCAAGTATCTTTCAAGTCTAAAATCTTCCGCCATAAAATTCTCTTCTTAGAAGCTTCACAAGACGAGTACACATTCAATAAGTAAAAAAATTTATTGTCTTTGTAAAACTTGATACCAAGATACCCCTCCCCTTTAAAACTAAAGATAACCTCAAGAGCTTTCTCCTTCCATAACGTCAAAATACCTCCCGACCTCCCCGACGAGTTAGAAAAGGAGAAACCAATATCGCCACCACACCAAAAGCTTTTCGCCACAAAATCTTGTAATTCTCTAATCTTTGTCTCTTGAATCAAGAAAACATCCGCCTTGCTTTTAGAAATCAAAGAATTAATTCTCTTCCTTTTCAAAGCATTGCCACCCCCTCTAATATTTAATGTTCCGATAATCATGGAACACTAAATTTAGACCCCGACAAACAACCTTTTTTCAATACCGCTTGTTTATTCAACAAATCAATTCTTTTAACTACTTCGGACTTCTCCCCTTTGTGAGTGACCCCCAAAGACTCCATCGCCTTCCACACCTTAGAACTTTCTTCGCCCAACAATTCATTCCATTGCCTACGATTGTTCCTCTCGATGTCGCTACTACCGATAAAATTACCATAGAAACAGCCCCTGCCCATACTGCAATCACTCGGTTCAGCATGCAAAGGGAGGCTAACAGCTCCGCTCTTACTTTTGATACCGCTACTTCCAGCTTGTAAGACATTGCCAGTAGCTGAGGATGCGCGTCTATGCACTACCGGTTTCTTGTCGCCTGCCAACAAACCTTTCCATTTGTGTCTGTTAACCTTCCTTAAAGCTCTGTGGTGAAGCGAGCCTGTTATCTCCGACATGTTCTTGAAAGCCATCTTTTTTAATCTACGTTTCTTCCTCTCATTAAAAGCGGTGATGGCCTTATCAAAAGATCAAATCGTGCTTGCTGCCAAAGGAACAACAACATTAATACCACTCACTCCCTTCAGCAAGTTTTCTCCATCACCTTGAATACTGCCAGATGCCTTCCGAGAAACACCAGCAGCGCTGGTCAAAACCCGAGTGATGGGAACTACAGTCCCAGAACTGCCACTGTCTTCGACAGCCCCCTCAACAGACCCATGAGATTCCGCCAGTAAAAATGACTTAGCCTGCCCCTCCACACCTACTGAAAGCCCCTCATCAACAGGGACCAAGACTGTAGCCTCCTCTGCTGGCCTCGCTAAACCAACAACATTCGAGTCGGTGTCTCTCTCCGCTACCACCTTCCGAGTCTCTGAAAACTCCACATTTCTGCTACAAGAAAATTCTTGAATCTCATCCTCCTCCTCTTCTAAATCAAAAGCCGCTGCAGCCTCCAATGAGGACGAAATCGAGTCAGAACCTGAAATATAATCACTTCCCGAAACAGAGCTAGAAGAAAAGCTGCCCATCTCTTCCCTAAGCACCAAAGAATAATCCCTGTTGTCCACCTGAAGCGATAACCTCTCTTGCAATGAATAATCCAACGGCACTGATAAACGAATCCTTGCTACATGACGAGCGTCACCAGATATCGAATTAACGTCCAAAGCCAAGAAAGAGCCTAAAAATTTTGCAAGATATACAAAAAACTCTTCCCTCCAAACATGTAAGGGCACCCCATAGATCCTAATCCACATTGGCCTTACAACATCCATCGTATCCTCCGTCCACGCGGTAACGTTCTCGAAGCAATTCCTCCACCAAGACTCCCCCTCCTTTATGAAGTTCTCTATGGTCCCCTCTACGGTTTATTCCAATAAGCATAGAGAATCACCAAGAGGAGTGGCTTTAACATTATAGTAACCCTCCATCTCTATCTTGGTTTGCATACCATAAGATGACCCTAAAATCTTCACTTTCCCCACAAACGCCTTGCGAAACCTTTTCTTATCTTCCTCCGAAGAGTTATAACAAAACGGAGGCTTCTCAACTAACGACGACACGCCATTCTCCAAATTGTTAAGCACCGCATCCACAAAACGTCTTCTTCCCGTCCCTGGTCCGTTTCTCGATACCTCCACCTGTATTTAAAACTGGATGACGAGAACCACTGCAAAAAGCAGAATCCTTAAAAGCACCACTTTAAAAACCCCTTCTAACACCGAACCTACCACCAGCCACCGGAGCTCTACGATCAAACCTTGGTTCATTTGCATGAATTTTCCTCCCACCTATTTGCACATTGTCTAATCTAACGGCTAACAGGCGCGGCTCCTGCACCTCCACAAACCTCGCGAAACCAAACCGTTTCCCCACCTTGTTTCTTCTAGGAGCAATCGAAACTTCAACGACTTTGCCTATGCAACCAAACATACCAAATAAGTCTTCCGCCCTCGTAGAGTCTGGAAACTCAGAAATATAGAACGAAAAAATCTCCCCCAAACCGATTCTGTCCAAAGCTTTGTAAGGGAAAGAATCTCAGGCAGGGGACCATTTCCTAAAAATCTTCTTCTTAGCTTCAGACCATAAACCCTTGCACATCTTAACTATGAAAAACACCTTCACCCAAAAGCACCAGCCCAGAAGACAAAGATAATACAAAAGATCTAGAACCCACAAAGAAACCTAACCTGAAGAATAGTAGATCAAACAGAAAAATAGCAGAAGATAAACAAACCGAAAACGCCCAGCAAACACCAACAGACCAAAGAAAAGAAGCTCAGATATCAAAAGCCCCAAATCAACTACTCTACCAAGGTCCCTGATCCTAAGATCAGGAATTTAAACCGAAGATAGAGAAGAAAAGATGGAGAAACCCTTAATATCTAGAGCTTAACGCCGGCGAAGAAGCCCTAAAACGGGGCTACCACCGGGGAGCGCATCGGACCACTGTGAGTCACTTTCTTGCCTTTTTTCCCTCTTCTTGATAATGAGAATACTAAAATATATTCATAATTCAATGATGAGTTTGAAGGTATAGTTCTCTTGTTATAATGGATCTACAATATTATCATTTAATTTATTAATTAATGATTGATAAATTCATTTTACCTTCCAAAATAAAATTTACATTTTATATAAATCATTCCTTTTTTATATATTAAAAGAAAATTCATAAAATTTGATATGATTAACATTATCTTTAAAAGAATATTATCTTTAAAAATCATTAAAATAATAATAAAATATATATCGGTTTCTTTTAACTTTAAAATAACTAACTTTTGTATTCTAAAATTATTTTATGAAAGCATTTTATAAAATATTAAAAAAAATTAAAAATTATTTTTTATAAATGAAAAGATTAATTTTGACGATTAAAACATGTTCAAAATCTTACTTTGCTTATAAATATTGTAACTCAATATTATTTTTTTATGAAAACCTATTTTAAAAATTTTACAAATTTAATTAATTTTTTAAAATTGTAATCTCCAAATAAAAAATTATAGAAAATATTGAAAAATTTAAAATAATAATTTAAATTTATATTTAATAATTATTTATAAACTTTTTAAAAATAAAAATATACAACACCATACAAATTATTTATAAAAATTTGAAACAAACAAATTCTATATACTTATTTAAAAAAAAAAATGAAACAAACTAGAGCTATTAATATTAACTCATGTATTTTAATTAAAAAAACAAATTATTATAATCTTAATTTTCAAAGTGTAACAAACTACTCCTATAAAGTAGTAGCCACCTTTATCTATCTATTCAATCTAGATTAAATATTAGAAATTCAATAACAATTTTAATAAGGAGCGTTACTAAAAGACTAAATAATAAAATAATTTTTAAAAGTGTAACAAATTATACCTATAAAAAGAGTGGCTACTACTCCTACAAATTTTTTCGAACAAACTTTCCTTATAAAAATTATAGCTTTTATGTAACTATTCTACCTATTTAATGGATAACCACAAAGTTATAATTCATTCAGCAACCTCAATTTCATATAAAATATCACAAGAAAAAGCCTAAATCATCTACTTACTATTTGTATAGAGTAACATGAATCCATCCGAAGCAACGTTGTCATCAATATCAAAACTAAAGAAAAATCATGATTACAAAAACAACAGTGAAAATATAAGATACACAAGTAACGATATTATACTCTTGAATACGGCAATGAAGAACTTAATGAAGAACAAAAGAGTGTTGGAGGCTAAGCTTGCAAATAAGAGGGTTATAGAGTTCAAACGTGTATCGACAACACAATGTTATCTTCGTCGTCAAAAATTTCAAACCTTTCCATCTAGATTATCCATCAAGCCTACCATCCAAGAAGAAGAAGACGACGACTTGCCCGTCTCACCTAAATTCTCCGTCATGTCTACCGCCGAAGAAGATCCATCCAAAGTAACATTGTCATCAATATCAAAACCAAAGAAAAACCATGATTACAAAAACAAGGGTGAAAATATAAGATACACAAGTAACGACATTATACTCTTGAATATGGCAATGAAGAATTTAATGAAGAACAAAATGGTGTTGGAGGCTAAGCTTGCAAAGAAGAGGATTATAGAGTCCAAACGTGTATCGATAACACAATGTTATCTTCGTCGTCAAAAATTTCAAACCTCGCCGTCTAGATTATCCATCATGCCTACCATCCAAGAAGAAGAAGAAGACGACTTGCCCGTCTAACCTAAATTCTCCATCATGTCTAATGCCGAAGAAGATCCATCAAAAGCAACATTGTCATCAATATCACAACCAAAGTAAAGCAATGATTACAAAAACAAGGGTGAAAATATAAGTTACACAAGTAACGAAATTATACTCTTGAATACGGAAATGAAGAATTTAATGAAGAACAAAAGAGTATTGGAGGTTAAGCTTGAAAATAGGAGGGCTATAGAGTCCAAAAGGGTATCGACAACACAATCTTATATTCGCCGTCAAAACTTTCAAACTAAGACGTCTAGATTATCTATCATGCCTACCATCCAAGAAGAAGAAGAAGACTTGCCCATCTCACCATTGCCGCCTAAGCTATGTTAAATAGACTTAGGAAAGTTTTGATAATATCGGTACCGTCCTAACACCCTAAATTCCCTAAGTATGTGTGTCCGATTTGAATAACCATTATGCCGAGACCTCGAGTTCTAAGTTTTGAAGTAGCCTCTTAAGTAGTTTATACTAGCAGTCGGCACCATCTTAAGCACGTCTACGTTTGGCGGCCGATGAATATAAGTGAATGATCCTGAAAAATAACGAATAAGTGTTCGATTAAATTGAAAAAAAAAAAGGAATACACCTTCTAAGTTAGGTGACCCTCACCACGTCATTTAGCCCAACGGTTGTTGATTCTAAAAAAAAAAAAAGTAACGCCCATTGTTAGTTGGTCCATTGGTCTCTGGTATTGGACTCGGTAGGGCGGATTACGGTCCGATCCCCCACAATTGTGATGGGTTATAAAAAGGGGTGTGCCGCTTTTGTAACCAGAACCCTGTGCTAATGAAAAGGATCATAGTCGCTAACCGGTTTCCTTACTATGAATGTTTACGGATAACAGGCTTAATGTGATTGCGCTAGAATGAAAAAGAGGTGAAAAATAACAAAGAGTGTAGGTCGAGTTATAATGGCATAACTCGGATTGGTTTTGCATAGGAGGGAGTTTTTGTCTGCGAAATGCGGATATGTGTCACTACGGTATCCTTGTTATCAATATCTATTACCTATCTATTTAGCACTAGCCTGGCAGCCTCGGGAGAGTTTGGTTTGTTGTTTTTTTTCTAGTATGGAATCCTATGTAATGTGCAGATGAAATAAATTTGTAGAGTTTTATTGGTTAGCCACTTTATATTTTTATTTAATTTTTTATTAAGCTTGCAAATGCAACCAACAACTTTCATTCATCGAATAAGCTTGGACATTGTTATGAAAGAGTGGACAAACCATATATAATAAATAATAGATGTTCCATCCTTAATGAAGTTATTCACCAAAAATTGAACGTTTAATTCTAACGGGAAAAAACTACAATAACTAACTAATGAATTTGAACACTCCTCGTGCTAAAAGCCAATGCATATAAGTGATTCAACAACACAAACAACATCATTTATCCCTTATCAACTTCATTCTACCTGACAATATGGAAACACAAGCTCAACAAATTAAAAGACCACCCTTGCTCAATATGAAAACTGTAAATGGAATCACTATTGAAACCAATGAAAAAAGAACTTGAAGTTCAAGTTAAAATATTACGTGGTAAATAAAATAAAAAGAAAATATTAATGATAGTAGTAACTATCTTTCAAATAATTTATATACTTGTTGAGGAACATATTTTAATTTCATTACTCCACTAAATTTCACAAGGGAACATCTTTGACAATAGATTTAGTTACACAATGGAAGTTAAATTATTTGTTCGGTACAGTAGAATAATATATATATATATATATATATATATATATATATATATATATATATATATATATATATATATATATATATATATATATCGATATAAAAGAGGTAGAGTGATTAAAAAAAACAATTTAGAAATAATTTATAAAATAAATTTGATTTTTAAGTATAAATTGGTTTTAAACCAGTTTATTACTAAAAATTGATTGTAAACTAGTTTATAAACACAAACTGGTTCAAAACCAGTTTAAAACTGCTTTTGCAGTTAATTGGTTTTTTATTAAAGTGGTTTTTAAAAACTAAATTGAACCATTAATTTGGTTCAATTCAGTGCAGTTCTTGAACCATGAACACCCCTAGTTCCATCCATAATGAAGTTATTCACCGGAAATCGAACGACTTTGTAGCAGTTGAACTGTTAACTTTTAATTCTAATGGAAAAAACTACAATAACTAACTAATGAATTTGAACACTCCTCGTGCTAAAAGCCAATGCATATAAGTGATTCAAGAGTTCACTAATAAAATGCTGACAAATAGAACCGATGATATGCAGAATACTAGCTCGCACTCAACAACACAAACAACATCATTTATCCCTTATCAACTTAATTCAACAAGACAATATGGATGATAAAAAAGATGAGATTTTGAAAGCCTTGCCATCTTTAATAAATTTAAAAGAAAATGAAGAGACCTTGAATGCAAATGTCGGACACCATATTAATTGTCCCTCTTTTCATGCTTTTCAATGAATGATGGTATCACAAACCTTTATGTCCCGCCGCGTCAATTAATTTCTCTCCTTCTTTATTTTCTCACTGCAACACAGGAGTACAAGAAGATAATATATTCCCTTCTTATCACCAGCAAATTATTAAGGGGTATCATAATTCATAACACAATAAATTCAATAATCTCAATCCCAAACACAAATCAACAAAAATCCAATACATCAACAACATTAACCTTATCTTATCACCAGCAAATTATTATTTTTTGAATAATCTATCACAACATGTATAAACAACTTTTTCAAGTTAACTAAGTTTCTTCTGCTACTTGTCCTTCCATTCTTTGATATTAATATCTATCCTTGCTTCACCTCTTTCTCAAATCCAGGATATGGTTCTTATCCAATCGTACTTTGGAGAATCTACCAAACATATCAATACTGTAAACTTTATTTTTGTTTGAAAGAAACCAGTTCAAAGTACTATAAGATATATGTCATATCCAACAAAAGTACTATGATAAACAAGAAACTACCTCAAGAATCGCAAAGAAAGGAGCTATTAGAAAAGCTTGAGAAAGATTATCCAAAAAAGCCGGTGCACGTTTCCGAACAAAAACAACCGAAGATTAATGAATTGTGAAAATATACACATCACGAACTACAAGAAATTTGACTTATAGCGACGACATAATTTCGTAGATAAATGAAGAGAAACCGTGGGTATAGACCGTAAAACATATACCAACGAACATTATGTTCTGTGTACTTTGATTATTTTATACCCACGGAAATTTTACGTCCCAATATCCTATAGCTACGGAAATTTAAGATCGTTGGACAAAATCTCAGTCCTATACCCACACATTAATATATTTGTTTACCCACACATTTGTCTGTTGGTATAGCTTTGGCTATATTTTTTTCTCACATTTTATTAATAATAATAATAATAAAAACTTTATGTTTTATTAATAATGATAGTTTGTCAATATTTTTTATACATATGCCCGCTATAATTATAAAAGTAAATTTCAATTTTATTAATAAACTAATAAGTCTTGCAAAACATCTCAAATTAACAAAGTATATTAAAACAAAAAAACAATGTCACTTAAGTAAATGCTTCAAAATTAAAATTGCATCAAATATCTTAGAGTATAACAATATGACAACCACTATTTGTTTCTAATCCATCATAAAATTATAAATCTAAAAACTAACAACCACCTAAACATGCATGTGCATGACATCCCTATAAAGAAATAAAGTGCAATATGATTTAAAACCAAATCCAATTAGATAGTAGTAGTCACAAAATTCAGTCAAATAAGAAAACAAAGAACTCACAATACAACACATGACAAAAAACACATCCAATATAAAATCAGCTTCTAATCTTTCTCTCTTTGATCTTCGTTAGTGGAAGGACTTGGAGAATTCCTTTGGTCGGGGGAACTAGAAGCATTTGTCACCCATAAGAAATAAAACAAAAAAAATTACAAATTCAATTAAGTTAATGTTTTGATAATATTCTAAAATATGAACTCAAAGAGTAAAATAAAATATAATTAAAATACTAAAAAAAAAGTGAAGATGAATTTTCCTACCATGGAACCTATACCCACAGAACCTTATAAGATATTTTCTAACATATGATACCTATACCTACAGTAACGAAATTTTGTAAGTATATGTTATTTATACCCACAAATCTATCAGCCATCACTAATGGTGTCTGTTGGTATATGAAAAATTTCTTGTAGTGACGTTTGACACTGATGGAACAGTATTTACCTCAAACACAAGATGTCCGAAAATCTGTCCCGACCAGCACAACAACTGAGCACCCAACACAACCTACATCATCATAGTAATTCTCAAATAGTGAATATTCAGTAGGATAACATTCATACCTGTTCTATATGCAAAATTCTCATCTTACAAACCAAAGACATCAGAATATCCATATTATAACAAACCCTTACTTTGACCAAATTAGGTAAAGCATTCAAGTTTTCCATGGGATCGATTAATTTATGGAAGGTACGTGATTTTGCATTCAAATCTTCTAGAATAGGGAATCCAAGTAGAAACTTTGCAAAATATTTAGGAGATGTGAAATCAACGTTATTCAAATGAAGAGTTTGAAGACAAGGAAAATTCACTCGATCATAATCCCACATTTTTATGTTTTCCAATCTAAGAACCTGAAGTGTCTTACAACTGAGAATGCAAGGAGGTAATTTGATACATCGCCGTTTACCAGACAAGTCCAAGTTAAGATTCTTGACTCCTCGTTGCACCATAAATTTAAAAATTCTATTCAATTCTCTTTGGATCGTGGCCTAATTTCAAGTTAAACGATTGGATCGTGGCCTTTTGGCTCGCAAAGAGAACATGATTGAATAAACAAACTTGCGAAATGTCTGGGAGTCATTCAAAGCTTTGTCATCGAAGTTGAGAATAAGGACAAAGAGCCATACCGGTTTCCATCTCTCTGAGAGAATCATTGTGGTTGCGGCGGATTTGGTTGGAAGGAAGGAGAGAATGTGGCAGAGAATTGACTCCGGCAAGTCGCTAATTCTATCCTCCGTCGGAATTGAATGGGGAAAGCAAAGAAGTGTAAAGGATTATCAGCATTGCGGCAATATATAGAGATTTATGTTATATTTAGGGTTTGGGCTTTTTCTATAACCGGAATTGTGGCGTCGAAATTGATCGAGAGCGGAATGAATTTGCTTTGCTTTTTCAATAACTGGAACTGATTTTGTTTAAAGAAAGAACGAGGGAAGTCGTCGCAGTTTGAAATAAAAATATATATATACCAAAAACCAATTGTATTAGAGAAAAAAAGGAAATATGCGGTGTAAAAGATTTTAAAACACTTTTTTATTTTTAAAATACTAATATGACATGGGAAATGTGAAAATCATTTAACACTCACAGTGTACCATATTTAAATTCATTATATTACTAAATTTCACTTATATTTTTAATTTTTTTATGACATGGCATATTAATAGTTTTTTTAAATTAACAATGAAGATTAATTTTATTATAATTTTTTATTTATATAAATTATTTATAATTTATTTTTCCAATCTTATTTACAACTTATTTCTTATTAAAATTTTTTCTTACAAAGAGCAAAGACAATAAAAGATTCCAAAGATAAATGTGTTGCGAAGCATTAGATGCGGAACACGTAAATCACCTATTTTCATTGAAGATACAGTTGTTCACGCGAATGACATGCTAACCCATCTAAATTAATCTGAAGACTAATCTTATACCACGTTTCACATGCATTTAGTTGTAAAACATTTCTCATTTTTAAAGAGAAAGTGTGTCACTTCACAAGTATTCAAATCCTCTCTCATTCGAACATAATTTTTCACTATCCTAATGACTTGAGCTTTGAAAGACTAACTTTGCAGGTCAACTCTACTCCATTGCGTCAAAGGCTCACAACAACCACAACAAGCTATGCATTTTCATTTATCGATCCACTTAGCTCTACCATAGAACATTGACTCCGTATGTGGGAATCAACTTCTAATTGCTACAATTTTCCACTATCAAATCTCTCTTGATTCATTGGAATATCCTTTGTTAGAAATCAATATCTCCTTCGATCAATCAGAGTACAAATTTCCATTCCTTTTTGCTTCTATCCGAATTCAAACTCTTCTCCTTCAGATCCTTCATTAGATCAGTCGACATTGGTGACATTGAAAGCTACTCATTCTATCGTCCAACGGCAAGCCTCCGTTGTTCCTGAGGTTGCCATAAATCCTCCACTTCCTCTATGAAATCAAGCTTTTAAATGAATTATATTTTGATGAAGACAAATACGTAGAAAGAATGAAAAGATTGATCATGCTCAAGTGCTCAAGGTTGAAGGAATCTCAAATTATCAAAAGATAATATGGCACGAGATAAGGGATTAATCTAACGTACAGTATGAAATTTATTATATATAAGCTTTAGATGCTCATAAACTATCACTAGTGCAAAAAGAATAATATAATTTTAAAATTTATATCGGATATACTAAAAACAGGTGTAAATAAGAAATACAGTGGAAACTTTAAAATATTTAATATGTGTGACATTAACATAGTTGCAAATAATTTAGGGAAAATCTCATTACACTTTTTAAGGTTCTTAGGTACCATGTGTGCATCCAAAAATGTGTGTCTGCTTCCGTATATGTATATCTGAAAACACTTTTTTTACATTTGCGTTAAAACGTTTCGTAGATGCATATACGGAACACTTCCGCATGTATATCTACGAAATAAACCAGATACAGAAAACCATAAAATTTGTTAGCAACAGTGAACAAATATAAACATTGGGAAAGAGAAAGAACCTTTAGGTTAGGGTTTTAATAGAATAAATCAGAAGTGTGTGAGTAAGGGTTAAATCAGAGTATAAATACCAAAAGTAAAGAAAGACCTAACTACCCTTATAAAGATACAATAAAATATAATAATTAATAATAATAACTAACAAAATCAACATTGCAACGATAAAAATAACATTCATAGATTAAAATCGGCATTACATTGATGATTTCAACAGAAAATTAAATATTACATTTCAATAGCCCGGTGGATGCTTGGACATCTTTAATATTTGCTTTACCGTTCTTTGCACTGTCGCTACGAACTCGAGCGGGATTTTCTCTTTGAAACCGTAATACGTTCGCCACATGGCTAAAACATCTTCTTGGTTATTGAGCTCAAAGTTGCTGTAAATGTCGTTTCCACCGTTGTCAAATAAAGGTGAACGATACTCGAGTTTCACAACCTTTCATTTGTCACTCTAAGGTAGGAGGTAGTGGATTTCGTCAATGATATTGTCGAGCGAGGTGTAATCGCGGAGTTTGAACATCTTCCCGGGTGTTCTTCCGTCGGAGTAGGAGACACTTTCGGCATACCAACGGATGTTGTAATCATATTGAGATATTTTTGTGTTTTTTTGAAATACAACATTAGAAACCCCAAATTTATAGAAAACCCAGGTGAATATGGACCACCCATTTTTTGTCACAGAAATTTCCGTAGGTATATTCATGGAAAGAAGCTAGACATTTTGTTTTCGTAGGCGTAGCTACAGAAAAACCCATACTTTACAAATTTTAAACCTTCCATAGATACATCTACGGAACTTTCCCTATTAGTTTTTTTAGCAGAACAAAATAATATAGCGGGGCAGAATAATAGAAACACATATACACATACTACACCTTTCATTAGAATTTATAAATGACAAAAAATGATTATATTGCAATGTTAAAGAGTGCATATATTAAACTTTTAAACTACAAAACACATCAAAAGATGTAACCGACACATCTATAATGCCCACCTAAAATTATCCTTTTTTTCATACTCCAAAAAAGCAAAACTAACGGCGTAAGTCTTCTCGGTAGATGTAACACCAACCATCCCAAATAATGAAAGTCGATACTTGTTGGTGTCGTAGGTAGAATCGAGAATGAGCAATGTCAAGAACATATTGAACAACTTTATCGAATGCGGATGAATCCAACAAATATCTCGAACCGTAACTCCATCGTCGCAAGTTCTATATTGTGACAAGTAGATTGAATTGATTATAGGATATTTTATTTATGGGTACAGTTCATTTTGGTTTTAGGGTTTTTGAGTTTCAAAATTGGGGCTGAATTTGACGGGGAAAAGAGGGCTATGAGTTGAAATGATAAAGAAGGCGAGTGTTCTAAGTTTGAATGATGAAGAAGGTTTGATGCGTGAATTTTTTAGGGAGAAGGTTTAAGGATAGAAAGATGGAAGGGTGAAGTACGTAAACAAGGTGGAATGAAAAGAGTTCAATTCGTAAAGAAATTTCTTTCGTGAGTTTTTGTAGTTTTTGCTAGACATACATGTTTTTTTTTTTTTTTTTTAATAAGCAATTGATTGATTGATTGAAAAGCTCGCACTAGGGGTGCAACCCTTACAAAAAACAAGGCACTATGGTATACGATATTCGGATAAAGGAAGTTTAAACCATTCGTAGTAGTTTGGTTTAAACTTCATATATCCACAACCTAACCATCTCCAAGAAAGAAACACAATGTTAGTACACACCACCTCAAAACTAAAAATCTCCCCCCTAAAAATCATGGCATTTCTCATAAGCCAAATACACCAAAGAGTAGCTATCCAAACAAAATTGATCGCAATTCTACGCTTGCCACCTAACGCCTTTTCTTGGATGACTTCGAACCTAAGAAAATCATCCACAGTAATCTCCTCCGCTATATCAAGCCACGTGAATACATAGTTCCAAACTGCTTTCACCTCTTGACAAAAAAAGAATAAATGGGAAGAAGATTCAAGCGAGGAGCCGCACATCACACAATTCGGACACACAACACTAGCGCTTTTGTAGTTTCTTTCGTGCGGAGCTATTTTGTCATCATGAAGAGACAAAACTAGAGACACAAGTTTATTAAAACTCGTGGGAGTGTTGAAGGAAACACAATCCAGGGAAAGAACAGGAAGAAGCTTCTAGAGATTCTTCCATCTTGTTTTTAGGATGCAAGTTGGAACCGCCTGTTTGGTATTCAAAGTGGACAATATGTGAATTAAAATACAATCATTAAATCTTTGAGTCTATCTCGATTTTCATCAGCATTGTAATTTTGTCTTCTTGTTTTCATTATCTTTGAGTTTTCTTACGAGAAAGAGAAGGAACTTGATGAAAAAAATAGCTATGCACTGTGCAAACCCTACTTTGAGTTTTCATGGTCTTTCTTCTTAAACACTTGTACATTAGAAATTTTAATATTAAAAATTATTATTTACTAATATGATAGAATTTTTTTAATTATCTTTCTATTCAATTATTTAGTATCCAAAACTTAAGCGATGAATTACATAGTTAGATGAAAATATAATTTGAAGACAATTCAAATTAGTTTTAACATCAAATAAATAAATAAATAATTGGTTAGAATTGATATTTTAAATATTTTATAATTCATTTATTTCCTAATATAGAAAAATAATGTAGGTAATTATTTAAATACTTATTTTTTGTTACAATTTTTTTTAAATGATACAACAGTGTATATAAATATTTTAATACACTATCTACAATTCCAAAGCTCTCTACGGTTTAGGCAATTGTAAATTGTTCAACAATTGGTTCTCCAATCCACCCTCTTTTGAGTATCCGTAAATGTCTATCCGTAATTCTGAGATGGATTACTCTTTGCCTGTCTTTATTTTCTCATGTATTGGTATTGGTTGAGTATCTTTTTTCTTCTTTCAACATATTCTTTTGCTTATAGTAAAAAAACTAGTTAGGTTAAAATCACTAAAAATCAAAATCAAAATTACTATTTTAGAATTATAATAAATAAATTTGAAATAATTTATACTATTTTTAATTGAGTTTTAAAAAACAAATTTCTAAACAATATAGAATATAATAATTGTTAACTATGATAGATGCCTAACATAGATTAAAAAATGGCGGGAACTGGTTCACGGGGGAAGCGAGGACGAGGGAGGCCACCAAGAGTGGCACCACCGTCACCGACAAACCACCCTCCACCGTCGTCACCGGTGAAGGAGAACAACGTACCAGATCATACAGATAGCGCTAGTCAACAAATTCGTGAGATTACCAAGGAGAAAGTGATTGAAGATGGGGAAATTGGGAGCGAAACCCTAAAGAAAGGATTAGGGGAAAGTGATTCGCATCAGGGATCAAGAAAGAGTGAGGAACGAAAACTGTGGGTGGACGTTCTTGCTGAGAATCGAAATCCTACGAAGGGACTATCGATGCAGTATGTAGCACCAAATGTCACAAGTGAAGGAATTGAGATTAAAATCGAGGATGCAGACATTGAATCTGAAGTTCAGTATTGGGAAACGGCTCTAATCTTGTATGCGATGGGAGAGGAACTCAGCATGAATGTGGTCAAGAATTTCATGGAGAGGACATGGAACTTCGTCAAGTTACCGGATATGTTCTATCACGAGGAAGGGTACTTCATCCTCAGGTTCAAATTGCATGATGATTTGGATGCAGTGCTGATGCGAGGGCCTTATACTTTGAGAAACATCTCTCTGATGCTGAGGGAATGGAAACCAAATTTTGACCTAAAAAGGGATATGCTTAGAACACTTCCAATTTGGGTGAAACTACCGAAGTTACCTCTTCACCTCTGGGGAGCAAAGAGCCTCAGCAAGATAGGGAGGGCCATAGGGGTGCCTTTGGTCACTGATGAATGCACTGCTAATAAATTGAGGGTCTCTTATGCTCGCATTTTGGTTGAAGTAGTTATTACAAGGGAGATGACAAAGGAAATAGCAATCAAGGATTGTGAAGGAAGGAAGTTGCTGCAGCCAGTGGAATACGAATGGAAACCACTGTATTGTGAAAGATGTCAGTGCATTGGACACAAATGCAAAGACTATGTTAAGAAGCAATGGAAACCTAAAGCAATGCCTCCGGATTAGGCTATCATTTGCCCCACTCAGGCCACTTCAGCAGAAGATGTAGCTAAGCTGAAGGGGAAGGAGATATGCAAAGAAAATGTGGATGAACAAGAAGATATCAACTGGATCACAATTGGATCAGCTACAAAAGACAGAGGTAAGAGGGTCTCTAATAATTCTTTGAATGATATTAACTGTGTGAATGGATTTGACGCTCTTGGGGTTTTGAATGACTCCATATAGGCCTTGGATAGAGGACCATGCTGATATCATGGAATGTTAGTGGACTTACTAAACCAGGTAAGATAAGAGAGATTAGTTCCCGACACAATCTTATGAAACCTGATATCTTGATTCTCATTGAAACTAGAGTTAAGAAAGATAATGCCAAGAAAATCAAAGATAAACTTAACATCTATGAGCAGTAACTGGACAATTACCACCACCATTAAAGCTGTTAAAAGCTCAGATCAATATATATATATATGTGTGTGTGTGTGTTTATGTATGTATGTATGTATGTATATATATAAGTATATAACGTGTTAGATTATATATTTTCTTAGGATAACCTGGCATTAAGTTAAGTATATGGTCATTGAGCAGATCAACAATTTCCAGTGTAGAAGCTAGAATCGCACGAATTTTAAGGTAATCATTGGATTCAAAATTCTAGATGAAATAAGGGCAGGTGCTATTCATAATAGCCACAATAGGATCATTGAATTCTGCTATCAAAATATCAGGAGGTATGTCTATTTCAGCGACGCCGTCATTAGACATATGTTCTCATAAAGAAACAAATTACTATAATCTTAAATTTAAAAGTCTAACAAACTACTCCCCGTCAAAAACATACAAGTGTAACAAACTACTACTATTCTCTCTAATTTAAACTAGTGGGATGCCCGTGCGTTCGCATGGGTATTGACGTGGTACGTACACTTTTGTTTTCAAAATGTAATAAAAATATAAATACGAAAAACAAAATTATTTTATCAAAGTAGTTTATAAGTTTTAAAATAAAAACAAAATTATAATAAGAATGAATAAACACATTGACAAAATTACTTAACCAAACAAGAAATTTTATTATTTAAAAAAATATTTATATTTGGAGCATAAATATAGTTTTTCATTTATATAAATATTAGGATCAACCACATTTTCCCATTTGTAAATATTAAACTTATTTTGACATTATTTGTAAAAATACTTATGCAATCATATAGTTTTATAAATATCAACTAATAACATAGTAATTGAAAATATTATTTTTATTGTATAAATAAATACCAGTGTCATATTTGGATCAAAAGACAATTTGTTCTCATTTACAAAAAAAAAAATTAAGATTCACTGATTAATTTAAAAACAAAATTTGTCATTAATAAGATTAAAAATTAAAATAAAACTCGTCATTAATTTAAAAATAAATTTTTTCATTCAAAATAAATTAAGATCAAAATATACTGTTGTTATGCGCATTTCTTTCTAAAATATAATAAGAATTTTACAACTATAAAATAACTCGTGGATTTGCACGAATTCTGGTCAAATAAATATTATTTTTGTTATGTCATTATTTTTGTTATTTATAATTATGAATAATTAGAAAATAAATAAAAAATTAACATCTTAATTAAAAATATTAATAATATAATTTTTTTGTATAATTAAATTAGACAAAAAAAAAACTATATTATATATATATATATATATATATATATATATATTAAATTAATAATTAAATTGACTATTTTTTTAAAAGCAGTTAAGTTGACTATTTAACATCTTAAATAATCAAGATTATTTAATTTGTGTGAAATTATAAATTTATTTATTAATATTGATTTAAGTTTCTTTTAAAAAATAAGACTCATTATAATTAAAAAAAATCAAGCTAAAAAAGGACAATCACAGGTTTTACTATAACCATAGCAATAATATCAATAATAATTATAATAATGATGATAAAAGACATGAAATTAAAAAAAAAAAAACATTTTTCTTAAAAAATATAAACTGGCATCTCATTGTATTCTTCCTCTCTAAACACTTCTTATACATAGATTTACAACCTAAAAAATCAAAAACAAAATGACAAAGATGTTAAAAAGATGGGAGATTATACATATGTATAGATCTCCAACCTAAAAAGAACAAACTTTAAACCGTTGATGATGAACTTTCAAGAGGAAAAAATTGAATCCGATGCTATTTCAGAATAATAATCGTCGGCCGCCGGAAACCAATACCGAGGAAGAATCAATAACTGAAAGTAGAGATTTTTAGTATCAAAATGAAGAAAAAAAGTAAACAAAATGAAGATAAAAAATATAACATATCGTTTGAACATGACTAAATGTCAAAACGAAATCCATTAGAGTCGAAATCAGAACAAAAATAAAAAACAGAATAACAAAACATAGCGAATTTGTGATATGAAAATCAAACAAAGCGAATTTGTGATATGAAATCAAAGAACAACAACCATAAATGGCGAAGCCCTAAAAATCATAAAGTCTGGGAAAAAATTTAAAGACCGCGGATTCATTGTATGCAATATATAAATAGTCATTAATCAAAATAAAATAAACTCGTTATTTCGTCAATAAAAGTATAGTTTAAAACAAAAGAGATGAAACATAACCTTACAATAGCGTGTTAAATAAAATTACGAGGCAAATGTCTTTTCGGGTATGTTTGGATTGATGGAATATGATAGATGGAGCGGAATGGAATGAAATAAGTTTATATTCCATCGTTTGGATTGATTAAAACGGATGGAATTGAGTGGTATTGGATGGAATGCATTTCATTCCATTCCATCACTTTCCACCATTTTTTGTACCCTCCGATTTGGGCGGAATGAAACAATTACTCTATTCTATCGTGAAGTTCCCAAACAATGGAAAGACGTATTTATTCTATTCCGCCCTGTTCCGCTCCATTATATCCCGCTCAGTTCCATTCCGCTCCGTTCTTTTTATTGTATCCAAACATAGCCTTCAAGACTTTTTTGCGGTGAATGTTCGAATAATATCAATATTATCAAGTGATTAAATATGTCCCGCTCAGTGTAATGCCAAGGATAATGTAACATGTCCTTATTTGATTATTATAATCATTGTACAAACTACCAACGTGATCTATCAAGCCTTAAGATACATGTTTTTAATCTTTATATCCGCTTTTAGTTAAAACTTCAAAATCAAAGTTATCGGTCCTCTCAAATATCTTAAAGAGAAACAATAAATTGCATCATTGATCTCACTGTATTTTAAGCAGGATGGATCCTTACTTTTTTGAGACCCGAGACTAATTGTAACATCCTGATATTTTGTATACAATAAAACTATTCTCTTAATAACATTTTACTGATTTATTTATTTAATCAACAATATATCTTATAAATATATCTTATAGATATAATTAAATTTTAACTGTTTATTGTTATTGTTATATTTTAGTTATTTATTTTATAAATAATTCCCTCGAAAAATTAGTAATATTATAATTATTTAATTATATGTGTTCGTAAAGTTACCATAATTTATTAAATTTAATAATTAATGTTAAGTGTCAATATTCTATATTTTTTAAAATATAATGGTGTTTAAAATTGAGTGTTTTAAGAAATGTTATTTTAATTAAGAATAAATAATAACCTGAGGATAAAACATCAATGTCCGGGTGGCAGAATGTTCTCACATTTGTATGGAGCAGGGTTTGACTCCTATTTGCATTAATATCTAATTTTTTACTTTTGGTAGGTTTGAAAAAAACTAAAAAGTTATTACACATCATATGGAACTCACGACAATGAGTTAGCAAAATGACGTACCGCCGCTGGGACAATGTTAAAAGAAGATTTTCATATTCAAAAAATAAATAGCCCGAGTCTGGGCATATGCCCACCCTGGCCAGGCTCAAGAAAAGCCACTGGCAACCATAAAACGTACTGAATAATAGAAATAGTATCTATGTATCAGAGTTTGTGGAGTTGTAATCGCATATTTATAGGTTGAAATTCAGAAAGATTTTTGTAGTACATGAAGTTAAAATTTAAATACATGTTATCCTAAACTATTATATCAAAGATTGAAATATTTAAAATATTATTTTAAATATAATATTTAAAATTAGTTTATTTTAAGAAATATTTATATTTTTATAATAAAAATTATACAACACCATACAAATCATTTTCGTCTCTTAAAATTTAGAAAAAAAAAATCTTATATGATTATTTAAAAAAAAAAACTGAAACAAACTAGGGCTATGATATTAATTCCTGTGTTCTCATAAAGAAACAAATTACTATAATCTTAAATTTAAAAGTCTAACAAATTACTCCCCGTCAAAAACATAAAAGTGTAACAATTTACTCCTATTCTTTCTAAATGAAATATTACATTCAATAACAAGTTTTTATAAGAAGCGTACTAAAAGACTAAATACTAAAGGACTAATTTTTAAAACTAGTGTAACAAACTATTCGTATAACATGGAAAAAATATTTCAATTATGGTCTTAATTTAAAAAATCTTAACAAACTTTTCCTTTAAAAAATATCAGATTTTATCTAACATTCTTCCTATTTAATGTTGAACCACAACTTTATAATTCATTCTCAAGCCTCATTTTCTATAAAAACTACAAGAATAAGCCATAATTCACCTAGTTACTACTTGTATACAGTAACATGGATACATCCAAAGCAACGTTGTCACCAATATCAAAACCAAAGAAAAACCATGATTACAATAGCATGGGTGGAAATATAAGATACACAAGTAACAACATGATACTCTTAAAAACGGCAATGAAGAACTCAATGAAGAACAAAGGAGGGTTGGAGGCTAACCTTGCAAATAAAATGTTTATAAAGTCCAAACGTGTATCGAAAACTCAATGTTATCTTCGTCGTCAAAACTTTCAAACCATGCCGTCTAGATTATCCATCATGTCTACCATACAAGAAGAAGACTCGTCCGTCTCACCAATGCCATCTAAGATACACAAGGATGAAAATATAAGATACACAAGTAACGAAATTATACTCTTGAATACGGCAATGAAGAATTTAATGGAGAACAAAAGAGTGTTGGAGGCTAAACTTGCAAATAAGAGGGCTATAGAGTCCAAACGGGTTTGGACAACTCAATGTTATCTTCGTCGTCAAAACTTTCAAACTATGCCGTCTCGATTATCCATCATGTCTACCATCCAAGAAGAAGACTCGTCCGTCTCACCAATGCCATCTAAGATAAACAAGGGTGAAAATATAAGATACACAAGTAACGAAATTATACTCTTGAACACGGCAATGAAAAATTTAATGAAGAACAACAGAGTATTGGAGGCTAAGCTTGCAAATAAGAGGGCTATAGAGTCCAAAAGGGTATCGACAACACAATCTTATATTCGCCATCAAAACTTTCAAACCAAGACGTCTAGATTATCTATCATGCCAACCATCCAAGAAGAAGAAGAAGACTTGCCCATCTCACCATTATCGTCTAAGCTATGTTAAGTAGACTTAGGAAAGTTTTGATAATATCGGTACCGTCCTAACACCCTAAATTCCCTAAGTATGTGTGTCAGATTTGAATAACCATTATGCCGAGACCTCGAGTTCTAAGTTTTGAAGTAGCCTCTTAAGTAGTTTATACTATCAGTCGGCACCATCTTAAGCACGTCTACGTTTGGCGGCCGATGAATATAAGTGAATGATCCTGAAAAATAACGAATGAATGTTCGATTAAATTGAAAAAAAAAGGAATACACCTTCTAAGTTAGGTGACCCTCACTCGGTCATTTAGCCCAACGGTTGTTGATTCTAAAAAAAAAAAGTAACGCCCATTGTTAGTTGGTCCATTGGTCTCTGGTATTGGACTCGGTAGGGCGGATTACGGTCCGATCCCCCACAATTGTGATGGGTTATAAAAAGGGGTGTGTCGCTTTTGTAACCAGAACCCTGTGCTAATGAAAAGGATCATAGTCGCTAACCGGTTTCCTTACTATGAATGTGTACGGATAACGGGCTTAATGTGATTGCGCTAGAATGAAAAAGAGGTGAAAAATAACAAAGAGTGTAGGTCGAGTTATAATGGCATAATTTGGATTGGTTTTGCATAGGAGGGAGTTTTTGTCTGCGAAATGCGGATATGTGTCACTACGGTATCCTTATTATCAATATCTATTACCTATCTATTTAGCACTAGCCTGACAAAGTTTGGTTTGTTGTTTTTTTTTTTAGTATGGAATCCTATGTAATGTGCATAATGAGATGAAATAAATTTGTAGAGTTTTATTGGTTAGCCACTTTATTTTTTTATTTAATTTTTTATTAAGCTTGCAAATGCAACCAACAACTTTGATTCATCGAAAAAGCTTAGACATTGTTATGAAAGAGTGGACAAACCATATAATAAAATGTGTTTTTTATAATGAAATTTGAAAAACACACAAAAAAAGAAAACATTAGCAGACTTGTGGCCTCGCCCTCATGGTTGAAAAACATGATGACTTTGTGAATCGAAAGTTTCCTTAAATGGACAAATCACTAGTTCGCACTCAACAACACAAACAGCATCATTTATCCCTTATCAACTTCATTCTACCAGACAATATGGAAACACAAGCTCAGCAAATTAAAAGATAAAAAAGATGAGATTTTGAAAGCCTTGCCATCTTTAATAAATTTTAAAGAAAATGAAGAGACCTTGAATGCAAATGTCGGACACCATATTAATTGTCCCTCTTTTCTCAAATACATCAACAACATTAACCTTATCTTATCACCAGCAAACTATTATTTTTTGAATAATATATCACAACATGTATAAACAACTTTTTCAATAGATAACATTCACATTTTCTTTTAACGCAGATCTAATTTGTTTATTTAAATAATGTCATACTCCAGTTATTTGTTTTCTGTTAGGATAGTAGGAACATAAATAATGTGATTGCTTTCTAATAAAGAATAAATGATGACTTGATACACTCCAATCCCTTATACACTCCAACATAAAAAAAAAATTATGACTTAATAATTTAGTTAGTTTTGATCAGCTTTATAATTTATAATAAAGTATAAATAAACATTTTCATAAGAATATTAATTAAGGGATATCTTACCTTAGTATCCATGACAAAAAATATTTAGATACTATTTACACAAATAATATCAAATCAAATATACTATTTTAATTTAGGTGCGTTTAATTTTCACGTTAAAAGTGATTTGCTTCATCTTTACTGAGGCACTCTAATCTTATTTAGCGTGAGAAATAATGCAAACAATCAAGGTTTTAAAAACAAACGTGGTCGCGTAAAGATTTTCGCGGTTTTCGTCGATATAGTTCGTCTCGACAATAATTGCAATCGTCAATTAACCTCAATTTATTCTTTAATATAAAAACGGTGAATAACGATATCGGTATAAACATCTAGCGATGCCCTTTTGGTTTTGTTCTTACATATGTTCACTACAACGCGCAAGGCTTTTAAAAGCGCTTTTTTTGGCCTTTAACAGCGCTTTAAAGCGCTGCCAAAGCCAGCGCTGGCATAGGCTACGAAAGCGCTTTTAAAAGCGCTCTGGTAGGCCCCCCCTATAAGAGCGCTTTTCTGGAAAAAGCGCTCTTGTAGGCCCCCCTTTAAGAGCGCTTTTCAGGAAAAAGCGCTCTGGTAGGCACCCCTATAAGAGCGCTTTTTTCAAAAGCGCTTTCGTATGTTGCGTTTTTTTTTTATGCTTTTTATTATTTCTAAACCTGCACTTTTGGCAGCAATATTTTAGAACCTGTAATTTACTATTTTTTGGCAGTATTTTTTCATGAACCTATAATTTATCATTTCAAATCGATATATACCATTATAATCGATATCGATTATATACAAAAAAAGTATTATATTATATACCATTAATGTAAATCAAAATACATATATACATATTTCTAAACCAAAACAACTAAACCAATTCACATATTTCTAAACCAAAACAACTAAATGGGAAACAACTTCCGAGTTCTTATGCAACCAATGTACGCTTCCTGTATTATCTGGAGCTATGTTGTATTGATGCTTTAGTGGAGAACCAGTAGTCACCTGAGCTATGTTGTATTGTGTCACAGAATATGAATCAAATAACTGTACCCCGAACGATCCTGCCACAGAAGACTTCGGGGTACATTACTTGATTCATATTCTGTGGAACATAATCGGCAGGGGCACATTGTGTTCTATCCTTTACCAGTCCATCCACTGTTTGAAGCTCAACCTACAATAGAAAAACGTGATTATTTACACAACATTCACATTCTCAATATTTTCTCTATCAACCAAAAATTTCCTCATCTCCGAACAAAAGACAAAATAGTTAATAAAAATAGTGCTATACCAGAACAGAAACCAATTTATAAGAAATCAATTAACAACCACATGCACATAAAAATAGTTTTTGATAAAAGAACAAGTCAATTGAGCCAACAACCAAAAACCCTAAAAAAAATCAGCCGTAGAGCCGTAGAGCCAACAACCAAAAACCCTAAAAAAATTCTGTTCATCATCTTCGAAAAACCTCTCCAGAAACTGTAAATACATTGTTCATATTCATCCAACAACAATCACAATACACAGCCGCAAACACTAACCAAAACCCTAATTGTTCATCTTTCTCATACACGCAAACCATTCATCAGAAACAAAACCATTCACAAATCATCATCAAACATAACCAGACAAACATTCATCAAACCCAAACATTTGCTCATCACTTTCCTAATCAAACAAACCCTTCAGAAATTTGAGAGATGAAGAGAGAATAAGAAATAAACTCAGAAAGGTCTCACCCGGTTTTGGTTTGTAGATTCAGAATCGAAACCGAACTCAGCAACAACACGAACCTCAACTCACCATAAACTCGTGTGTTTTGGATCTGAAAGGAAGAAGAACGGCGGAGGTTGCTAGGGTTTCGGAGAGAGGACGGCGGAGCAACGAAGGAAGAAGAAAGATCTGAAACAAAACGCGTGTGTTTGTAAAATATATAATTTTTTAAATGGGCTACCAGAGCGCTTTTCAAAAGCGCTTTAATAACACCCCCTATCAGAACGCTTTTATCCCAAAAGCGCTTTCGTAGCACCCACCCTATAAGAGCGCTTTTAAAAGCGCTTTCATAACCCCCCTACCAGAGCGCTTTTTAAAAGCGCTCTCATACCCCCCCTACCAGAGCGCTTTTTAAAAGCGCTCTCATAACTCCCCCTACCAGAGCGCTTTTTTTGCATCATTTTTCCTTGTTTATTACTTTTGTTTTTAGCGAGCCCTACGAGAGCGCTTTTGCTAAAAGCGCTTTAGTAGCTGCGCTGCTACAACTTAAATTTGGCGTAGTGGTTTTTTTAAAAATTTTGCTAACACTAATTTTCACGTACGATAATAATTAAGATGGTTAAAGATGCGATAACAGGAAGATTGGAGAGAATTGCTTTTATTCAATATACAAGTCAAGACAATGCCATGCTTGCACTAGACAACTCATGGATCAAAAGGTTGATATTTTTACTTATCAACTTTGATAACTGAATGGCTATCTTAATAATATTTTTACTATTTATTGTCTACAATCACAACAAATTTTCGTTGAAGTCCCACCCCACATTTTTAGTACTTCCTATTCCTAACATTCCCATGTATCTTGCATATAAAAGGCCATATCCTACTTATTGCCAAAAGTTCCTATGATATTTTAAAGAAAAGTGGCCCTATTCTTTTCAACAAAAGATGGATTTCAATACAAAGTTAGGATGGGTCTGAGAATTGTATGCACTACAATTCTAAATGGTTCTAGTGTGAAGAGACTTTACACTTTTAAAAAATTTGGTTCTTCACCTAAGCTAAACCAATCTTACCCAAAAATTGTGGCTACAAAATAATTTTAAGGAAGACATAGTTTGCATGAATAATGGAAGCGTGAAATTGAAAACTTAGGAATGAGATGAACGTGGAAGAAGAAAGAGAGAGAAACACATTTAATTATATGCTTATGTGTTAAAAGAATTAATTCCAAAAGTTCTTCCCACCAAATTTTCCGCCAAAATCTTTAATAAATTAATTAACTAAAAATATTAAATTAATAAAAAAAACTATTCATTTACTCATACTAATTTAAAATCCTAAAAGTTTATTCCATCGAATTTTCCGCCAAAATCTATAATAAATTAATTAACTAAAAATATTAAATTAATAAAAAAACTATTCATTTACTCCCTTCTATTTACCCCATTCACCAATATTTCTATTAATTATTAAATTAATTATTAATATTTTAAAAAATTAACTTTCACTTGCCAACTAACCATCACTTTACCTTTACAAAAATGGGGGTTAGGGGTCAAAAACTTGTATTTATTCAATTTAGCTCTTCTTAACAAGTGGAGATGGCGGATTATTCAAGGGCACGATTCTTTGTCGTTTAAAGTCTTGAATACACGGTATGGAGATGTAGCATCCAAAATGTTCGGGGGAGGAGGAGCTTTTAAAGTGACTTTTAAATATTTTACATTCATAATGGTTTTTCTACCCCTTTTTGGGAAACTAGGTGGTTGTTTGAACTCACTTTGAAAGAATTGTTTCCGGATTTATATGAGATTTCTTGGTTGAAGTTTGTCTCGGTGACGGCCATGGGAGGGTGGAATCATGGAGAATGGATATGGGGAGATTTCGATATTTTCGAGATAGAGGTGGAAGAATTTTGTTAGGAGGAGAGGTTGGCGGATTTTAAAGGGAGGGTGGAGGGGTTTAGATGTTGGAAGGAGGGAAAGGATTCCGTTGTGTGAAAGTACTCCGAGGAGAAGAGTTTTTCGGTTGCTTCAAGTTACAATTTCTATAACAACCTTCGTATTCGTTATGGCTAATTTCCCAAACTCCCAACTCCAATGGATTTCCTCACTAACCCCGAAAGACCTTCCGCCTCTAAAACATAAAGAAAAGGTGAGAGGGGTCACCTTGTCTAAACCCTCAGAACACTTCGAATTCTTTGGTAGGACTACCATTAACAAGAACCGACATCTTACTATTAAAAACCAATGACTTAATCCATCCCATCCACCTTCCCCCAAAGCCCATCCTTTTCATCATATACCGCGAATACCTCCAACTAACTTTATCACAAGCCTTCTCGAAATCCACTTTAAAAAGCAAACAATTTCTTCCTTCTTTTCTATCATAGTCCACCACTTCATTCGCCACTAACACACCATCCAAAGATTTCCTTTTCGGCACAAAAGCATTTTGACAAGGTGAAATAATCAAATCAAGAACGCATTTTAATCTCCCCGCAAAAATTGTAGCCACCATTTTATACATGCAACTCACCAAGAAAATAGGTCTATAATCATCCAAACTAACCGGATTATTGGTCTTCGGAATCAAAGTTAAGAAACAACCAACAATTCTTAATAAAAAGAAAAGTGTAACCATCCGGACACAGACTTTTGTCTCCCCCACACCGCCTCTTTGCATCCACTTCTACAATACCTTCCAAAAAAGGCATCTCTAGATCCACTTCTACAAATTTACTCCCAAAATGATTGTAAACCTCGTCTCTCACCTCCTCCACCGAGTCAAGCAAACGTCCTGCCTATAGAATGGGACCTATGTGATTAATTCTTCTTTTATCATTCATCGCCTTATGGAAGAAACCTGTATTAGCATCTCCTTTTTTAATCCATCTCAATCTCGATATTTGTAAGATCATGTTTTCTTTAATTCTCAAATTCCTCCAAATACGACCAGACGCTTCCTTCCTCTTTTCAAGATTCCCAATTATCAAATATCGGAATCCCCCTCCAATCTCTCATCGGCCAAATTTATATCCAAAACTCCATCTTTCACCTCCAAGTCAAACAAACTAAAAACTTCCTTATTCCACGACCTAAGCTTGTCCTTTAAAAGCCTAAAATTTTCTTTAAGCACAAAATCACCTCTTCCGTTTACTTTTAAAGTATGCCACTCTTTCTCCACAAAAGGAAGAAAGCTATTGAAAGTTAACCATTCGTTGTTAAAATTTGAATGGTTTAGGACCCCAATTAATGTTATCCGTCATAATTCATCCGAACAATGATCTGAAATGTCCATATCTCCAATCAACTGTCCATAACTCCCAAATCTATTAATCACATTATCCGATAGGAGGAATCGATCGATTCTACGCACCGACTTCCCATCTCCACTGAACCAAGAAAATCGGTTCCCTTTGCACGGAATATCCACCAATTCACTTTTGTTAATGAATTCCGCAAACAAATCCACTTCATTATGTTTAACAACCACCGAACTCCCTTTCTTCTCCTTACTGTTTTTAATAGTATTGAAATCTCCTCCTATAATTCACTCTCCATCTTTGAAAGAATGCTCAATACCAACTAATCATTCTACATAGTTCTTTTTTTTTGGTGTAAGCAAGAATTTCATATATGGGAGAACTAAGGGTTCTCCAAACCTTGATACACAAGAGCGGAACTAGTCCGACAAAAAGACAAAATTACAAACCAATTCCTATTACGACATAAAATACAAAGGGTCTTTGCAAAAGTCGTAAAAATTGCAATTGGAATAAGCAATGTCGCCATTGGAAGGCCACCTCCACACCAAAAACTTTATATTCCAAACTATATTGTTTATATTCCATTTATCATTCCTAAAACAAAAACCGTTTCTTGTTAACCAAATACTCCAACAAACGGCAAGCGAAAACACCCCCAATTTACCGTCTTTAATTCCCTTTCTCCGTCCGATGAGAAACCATTCCATAAAAGAAGACATTCCCTCCTCCTCTCTCCAATCCGGAAAATCCAACCAAACACCAATTTCCCTCCAAACAACTTTGATCACAACACATTTAAAGAAAATATGATCTTTTTCTTCCAAGTGCGTGTTACAAAAAATGCAATTTAAACTAGAATTAGAAGAAGCAAAAGAAATACCTCTATACACTAAAAGATCTTTAGTGGGTAGCCTATTCACAAAAAGCCTCCAAGCAAAAGCTTTAATCTTAAAAGGGACCTCCAATTTCCAAACAATTTCCAAAGCCTCCTCAAACCTTTTGGATGGACCAAACGGAGTACGAAAAGAAACATACCGGTGGTAACACGAAGCTACCGAAAACATTTTTTCCGACTCAAGACTCCAACTCACGGAATCTCTACCACCTTTCAACCCCCCAAAATCCTCAAGGAGGGACCGGAGCACTCCCAACTCCGATTCTAAACCCGCTTGCACCACTTCCTCCTTCGAAATTCCTAGATCACCCCAAAACCATTCCTCCTCTCGCCAACCTCCCATAGCCGCAAGGGACACTTTTTTAAGAGACGAAAGCTCAAAAAGATCCGGAAAGTTATCCTTCAAAGAAATATTATTTAACCAAACTACTTCCCAAAAAGGTGTAGTAAAACCATTTCCCACGACAAAACTACAATTGGAAGAGAAAGGGTCCTTTTGGAACGGAGTAGAAATACCAACCTTTAATAAGTCGCACCACCAAAAGGAAGAAGAAATAGGCTTGAAAGAATCTCCACCGGTAAAAGCATGCATACACACATCTCCATAACGGGCTTTTAACACCTCATGCCACAAAGATCCTCCTTCTTGCGCTATCCTCCATTTCCATTTATTCAAAAGTGCCGAATTGAAATCTTTTATATCTTTAATAGCCAAACCTCCCTTGGAGTAAGGTAAAGTCACCTCATTCCAACTAACCCAATGAATGCTTCTTTTTTCAACCACCCCTCCCCATAAAAAGTTGGCTTGAATCTTGGTGACTTCTTTAACCACTTTAGACGGCATCTTGTAAAAAGACATGATGAAAATAGATAAAGAGCTCAATATAGATTTCAAAAGAGTAATCCTACCTCCAAGATTAAGAAAACGATGACTCCACCCCTTTAAACGATTCCTCATCTTCTCCATAAGAGGTAGCCAAGTAGCCTCCTTCCTAGGATTACAACCAATAGGAACACCAAGAAAAATAAAGTTTCTATCTTCGATTTTTCAAGAGAGGTACAAAGAAGCGGCCTCCAAAAATTGAGTCGGAATATTAATCCCTATTAGTTTTCTTTTGTGAAAATTTATGCCTAAGCCCGAAACAAGCTCAAAAGCCCTCAACACAATTTTTAAAGCCTTTATGTGTTTCCAAGAGCCTTTATCAACTAAAAGGGTGTCATCCGCAAATTGAAGAATGTCAACGGCACATCTTCTATTTAGCACTAAACCCTCGTATTCACCAACTTCAATAGACTTTCTAACCAATCTAGAAAGGGCCTCCGTCACAAGAACAAAAAGAAACGGAGATAAAGGATCGCCTTGCCTTAAACCTCTCTTAACCTCAAACTCATTGGTAGGACTCCCATTAACCACCACCGACATGTCACTTTTAAAAACCAACAACTCCATCCAATTTCTCCATTTAGCACCGAAACCCATCTTAACCAACATACCCCGCAAAAACTCCCAAGAGACCTTGTCGTAAGCCTTTTCAAAATCAACTTTGAAAAGGAAGCAAGACATACCTTCCTTTCGAGCATAGTCCACCACTTCATTAGCAACCAAAACGCCATCATGCAAATGCCTACCCGGAACGAAAGCACTTTGACAATGAGAAACTAAAGAATTCAACACCACTTTAAGCCTACCCGCCAAAACTTTAGCCATAATTTTGTACATGCACCCTACCAAGCAAATCGGTCTATAATCATCTAAGCATAAAGGATTAGGAGATTTCGGGACCAAAGCCAAAAAAGAAGAAGTCATCGCTTTTGATAATTCCTCTCCCACAAAGAAATGCTCAAAATACCTCAAAAAATCTTCTTTAAGAAAAGACCAACATCTCCTAACGAACAAGAAGGAAAAACCATCCGGCCCCGGGATTTTAGTTCCTCCACAACACTTTAATGCCTTCTTAATTTCTTCCTCATGAAAAGGTCTTTCAAGCCAAAGACTATCCACCCCGCTCAACTTATCAAAACAAATACCGTCTAACGTTGGAAACTCCCCTTCCTCCTCTTCGAACTTTTTTGAAAAATGAAGCGCTACAAAATCTTTAATATCTTTAACCGATTCGATCATACCTTCCGGAGAATTAAAAGGCCCTATGTGGTTGAATCTTCTTTTTTCCTTCATAACTTTGTGAAAGAAACCGCTATTGGAATCACCTTCCTTCATCCACTTCATGTTGGCTTTTTGAACTAACATGTTTTCTTTAATCCTCAATTTCGTCCAAAAACGACTCGTAGCTTCCTTCCTATTGAATAAAATATCCGAGTTTATAAGCTCATCTCCCGTTTCCAACAAAACATCACCATTATTAATAGCACTAACTTCGTCTTGAATTTCCAAGTCCATCCTCCCAAAACCTCTTTATTCCACCTTTTAAGACTATTTTTAAGAAGGAAAAGCTTTTGTTTTAGCACATAATCCCCTCTCCCAACCACTCTAAAACTCTTCCACTCGTTTTCCACGAAAGCATAAAAGGAAGCACATGAAAACCATTCATTGTTGAACTTAAACGGTTTAGGACCCCAATTGTTTTTGTCTACTTCCAACCAAACCGGACAATGATCCGACACATCCCTCTCCCCCACCAATTGACCAACCACGCCCCAATCATTCACCACTTTATCCGAGACAAGAAATCTATCGATTCTACTCATCGATCTACCATCTCCGCTATACCAAGTGAACTTTTTTCCTTTACAAGGAACATCTACTAATCTTGACTCTACTATGAAATCCGCGAACCCACTAACATCTTGACTATTAGAAACCGCCCCTCTTCCCTTCCGCTCACTCCTATCCTTGACCGCATTAAAATCACCACCTATGATCCACTCTCCGTCTTTCCAAGTATCTTTCAAGTCTAAAATCTTCCGCCATAAAATTCTCTTCTTAGAAGCTTCACAAGACGAGTACACATTCAATAAGTAAAAAAATTTATTGTCTTTGTAAAACTTGATACCAAGATACCCCTCCCCTTTAAAACTAAAGATAACCTCAAGAGCTTTCTCCTTCCATAACGTCAAAATACCTCCCGACCTCCCCGACGAGTTAGAAAAGGAGAAACCAATATCGCCACCTCACCAAAAGCTTTTCGCCACAAAATCTTGTAATTCTCTAATCTTTGTCTCTTGAATCAAGAAAACATCCGCCTTGCTTTTAGAAATCAAAGAATTAATTCTCTTCCTTTTCAAATCATTGCCACCCCCTCTAATATTTAATGTTCCGATAATCATGGAACACTAAATTTAGACCCCGACAAACAACCTTTTTTCAATACCGCTTGTTTATTCAACAAATCAATTCTTTTAACTACTTCGGACTTCTCCCCTTTGTGAGTGACCCCCAAAGACTCCATCGCCTTCCACACCTTAGAACTTTCTTCGCCCAACAATTCATTCCATTGCCTACGATTGTTCCTCTCGATGTTGCTACTACCGCTAAAATTACCATAGAAACAGCCCCTGCCCATACTGCAATCACTCGGTTCAGCATGCAAAGGGAGGCTAACAGCTCCGCTCTTACTTTTGATACCGCTACTTCCAGCTTGTAAGACATTGCCAGTAGCTGAGGATGCGCGTCTATGCACTACCGGTTTCTTGTCGCCTGCCAACAAACCTTTCCATTTGTGTCTGTTAACCTTCCTTAAAGCTCTGTGGTGAAGCGAGCCTGTTATCTCCGACATGTTCTTGAAAGCCATCTTTTTTAATCTACGTTTCTTCCTCTCATTAAAAGCGGTGATGGCCTTATCAAAAGATCCAATCGTGCTTGCTGCCAAAGGAACAACAACATTAATACCACTCACTCCCTTCAGCAAGTTTTCTCCATCACCTTGAATACTGCCAGATGCCTTCCGAGAAACACCAGCAGCGCTGGTCAAAACCCGAGTGATGGGAACTACAGTCCCAGAACTGCCACTGTCTTCGACAGCCCCCTCAACAGACCCATGAGATTCCGCCAGTAAAAATGACTTAGCCTGCCCCTCCACACCTACTGAAAGCCCCTCATCAACAGGGACCAAGACTGTAGCCTCCTCTGCTGGCCTCGCTAAACCAACAACATTCGAGTCGGTGTCTCTCTCTGCTACCACCTTCCGAGTCTCTGAAAACTCCACATTTCTGCTACAAGAAAATTCTTGAATCTCATCCTCCTCCTCTTCTAAATCAAAAGCCGCTGCAGCCTCCAATGAGGACGAAATCGAGTCAGAACCTGAAATATAATCACTTCCCGAAACAGAGCTAGAAGAAAAGCTGCCCATCTCTTCCCTAAGCACCAAAGAATAATCCCTGTTTTCATGGAGAGGACATGGAACTTCATCAAGTTACCGGATATGTTCTATCACGACGAAGGGTACTTCATCCTCAGGTTCAAATCGCATGATGATTTGGATGCAGTGCTGATGCGAGGGCCTTATACTTTGAGAAACATCTCTCTGATGCTGAGGGAATGGAAACCAAATTTTGACCTAAAAAGGGATATGCTCAGAACACAGCCAATTTGGGTGAAACTACCGAAGTTACCTCTTCACCTCTGGGGAGCAAAGAGCCTCAGCAAGATAGGGAGGGCCATAGGGGTGCCTTTGGTTACTGATGAATGCACTGCTAATAAATTGAGGGTCTCTTATGCTCGCATTTTGGTTGAAGTAGTTATTACAAAGGAGATGACAAAGGAAATAGCAATCAAGGATTGTGAAGGAAGGAAGTTGCTGCAGCCAGTGGAATACGAATGGAAACCACTGTATTGTGAAAGATGTCAGTGCATTGGACACAAATGCAAAGACTATGTTAAGAAGCAATGGAAACCTAAAGCAATGCCTCCGGATCAGGCTATCATTTGCCCCACTGAGGCCACTTCAGCAGAAGATGCAGCTAAGCTGAAGGGGAAGGAGATATGCAAAGAAAATGTGGATGAACAAGAAGATATCAACTGGATCACAATTGGATCAGCTACAAAAGACAGAGGTAAGAGGGTCTCTAATAATTCTTTGAATGATATTAACTGTGTGAATGCATTTAGGCTCTTGGGGTTTTGACTTACTCCATATAGGCCTCGGATAGAGGACCATGCTGATTCCATGGAATGTTAGTGGACTTAATAAACCAGGTAAGATAAGAGAGATTAGTTCCCGACACAATCTTATGAAACCTGATATCTTGATTCTCATTGAAACCAGAGTTAAGAAAGATAATGCCAAGAAAATCAAAGATAAACTTAACATCTATGAGCAGTAACTGGACAATTACCACCACCATTAAAGCTGTTAAAAGCTCAGATCAATATATATATATATATATATATATATATATATATATATATATATATATATATGTGTGTGTGTGTGTGTGTGTGTGTGTGTGTGTGTGTTTATCTATGTATGTATGTATATATAAAGGTATATAACGTGTTAGATTATATATTTTCTTAGGATAACCTGGCATTAAGTTAAGTATATGGTCATTGAGCAGATCAACAATTTCCAGTGTAGAAGCTAGAATTGCACGAATTTTAAGGTAATCATTGGATTCAAAATTCTAGATGAAATCAGGGTAGGTGCTATTCATAATAGCCACAATAGGATCATTGAATTCTGCTATCAAAATAGCAGGAGGTATGTCTATTTCAGCGACGCCCTCATTAGACATATGTTCTCATAAAGAAACAAATTACTATAATCTTAAATTTAAAAGTCTAACAAACTACTCCCCGTCAAAAACATAAAAGTGTAACAAACTACTACTATTCTCTCTAATTTAAACTAGTGGGATGCCCGTGCGTTCGCATGGGTATTGACGTGGTACATACACTTTTGTTTTCAAAATGTAATAAAAATATAAATACGAAAAACAAAATTATTTTATCAAAGTAGTTTATAAGTTTTAAAATAAAAACAAAATTATAATAAGAATGAATAAACACATTGACAAAATTACTTAACCAAACAAGAAAGTTTATTATTTAAAAAAATATTTATATTTGGAGCATAAATATAGTTTTTCATTTATATAAATATTAGGATCAACCACATTTTCCCATTTGTAAATATTAAACTTAGTTTGACATTATTTGTAAAAATACTTATGCAATCATATAGTTTTATAAATATCAACTAATAATATAGTAATTGAAAATATTATTCTTATTGTATAAATAAATACCAGTGTCATATTTGGATCAAAAGACAATTTGTTCTCATTTACAAAAAAAAATATTAAGATTCACTGATTAATTTAAAAACAAAATTTGTCATTAATAAGATTAAAAATAAAAATAAAACTCGTCATTAATTTAAAAATAAATTTTTTCATAAAAAAAAAATTAAGATCAAAATATACTGTTGTTATACACATTTCTTTCTAAAATATAATAAGAATTTTACAACTATGAAATAACTCGTGGATTTGCACGAATTCTGGTCATATAAATATTATTTTTGTTATGTCATTATTTTTGTTATTTATAATTATGAATAATTAGAAAATAAATAAAAAATTAACATCTTAATTAAAAATATTAATAGTATAATTTTTTTTATAATTAAATTATACAAAAAAAAACTATATTATATATATATATATATATATATATATTAAATTAATAATTAAATTGACTATTTTTTTAAAAGCAGTTAAGTTGACTATTTAACATCTTAAATAATCAAGATTATTTAATTTGTGTGAAATTATAAATTTATTTATTAATATTGATTTAAGTTTCTTTTAAAAAATAAGACTCATTATAATTAAAAAAAATCATGCTAAAAAAGGACAATCACAGGTTTTACAATAACCATAGCAATAATATCAATAATAATTATAATAATGATGATAAAAGACATGAAATTAAAAAATAAAAAATAAAACATTTTTCTTAAAAAATATAAACTGGCATCTCATTGTATTCTTCCTCTCTAAACACTTCTTATACATAGATTTACAACCTAAAAAAACAAAAACAAAATGACAAAGACGTTAAAAAGATGGGAGAATATACATATGTATAGATCTCCAACCTAAAAAGAACAAACTTTAAACCGCTGATGATGAACTTTCAAGAGGAAAAAATTGAATCCGATGCTATTTCAGAATAATAATTGTCGGCTGCCGGAAACCAACACCGAGGAAGAATCAATAACTGAAAGTAGAGATTTTTAGTATCAAAATGAAGAAAAAAGTAAACAAAATGAAGATGAAGAACATAACATATCGTTTGAACATAACTAAATGTCAAAACGAAATCCATTAGAGTCGAAATCAGAACAAAAATAAAAAATAGACTAACAAAACATAGCGAATTTGTGATATGAAAATCAAACAAAGCGAATTTCTGATATGAAATCAAAGAACAACAACCATAAATGGCGAAGCCCTAAAAATCATAAAGCCTGGGCAAAAATTTAAAGACCGCGGATTCATTGTATGCAATATATCAATAGTCATTAATCAAAATAAAATAAACTCGTTATTTTGTCAATAAAAGTATAGTTTAAAACAAAAGAGATGAAACATAACCTTACAATAGCGTGTTAAATAAAATTACGAGGCAAATGTCTTTTCGGGTATGTTTGGATTGATGGAATATGATGGATGGAGCGGAATGGAATGAAATAAGTTTATATTCCATCGTTTGGATTGATTAAAACGGATGGAATTGAGTGGTATTGGATGGAATGCATTTCATCTCATTCCATCACTTTCCACCATTTTTTGTACCCTCCGATTTGGGCGGAATGAAACAATTACTCTATTCTATCGTGAAGTTCCCAAACAATGGAAAGACGTATTTATTCTATTCCGCTCTGTTCTGCTCCATTATATCCCGCTCCGTTCCATTCCGCTCCGTTCTTTTTATTGTATCCAAAGATGGCCTTCAAGACTTTTTTGCGGTGAATGTTCGAATAATATCAATATTATCAAGTGATTAAATATGTCCCGCTCAGTGTAATGCCAAGGATAATGTAACCTGTCGTTATTTGATTATTATAATCATTGTACAAACTACCAACGTGATCTATCAAGCCTTAAGATACATGTTTTTAATCTTTATATCCGCTTTTAGTTAAAACTTCAAAACCAAAGTGACCGGTCCTCTCAGATATCTTAAAGAGAAACAATAAATTGCATCATTGATCTCACTGTATTTTAAGCAGGATGGATCCTTACTTTTTTGAGACCCGAGACTAATTGTAACATCCTGATATTTTGTATACAATAAAAATATTCTCTTAATAACATTTTACTGATTTATTTATTTAATCAACAATATATCTTATAAATATATCTTATAGATATAATTAAATTTTAACTGTTCATTGTTATTGTTATATTTTAGTTATTTATTTTATAAATAATTCCCTCGAAAAATTAGTAATATTATAATTATTTAATTATATGTGTTCGTAAAGTTACCATAATTTATTAAATTTAATAATTAATGTTAAGTGTCAATATTCTATATTTTTTAAAATATAATGGTGTTTAAAATTGAGTGTTTTAAGAAATGTTATTTTAATTAAGAATAAATAATAACCAAATAATGAGGATAAAACATCAATGTCCGAGTGGCAGAATGTTCTCACATTTGTATGGAGCAGGGTTTGACTCTATTTGCATTAATATCTAATTTTTTACTTTTGGTAGGTTTGAAAAAAACTAAAAAGTTATTACACATCATATGGAACTCACGACAATGAGTTAGCAAAATGACGTACCGCCGCTGGGACAATGTTAAAAGAAGATTTTCATATTCAAAAAATAATATATGTAAAATTGTTTATTTATGTTAATCCAAAAAATAAATAGCCCGAGTCTGGGCATATGCCCACCCTGCCAGGCTCAAGAACAGCCACTGGCAACCATAAAACGTACTGAATAATAGAAATAGTATATATGTATCAGAGTTTGCGGAGTTGTAGTCGCATATTTATAGTCTGAAATTTAGAAAGATTTTTGTAGTATATGAAGGTAAAATTTAAATACAAACATGTGCATTTGTGCTGAAATTTATATATATATATATATATATATATATATATATATATATATATATATATATATATATATATATATATATATATATATATATATATATATATATACAAAAAGCTTTCAAATTTAAGTGATTATAAATTTGTAATATCCGAAACTATTATATCAAAGATTGAAATATTTAAAATATTATTTTAAATATAATATTTAAAATTAGTTTATTTTAAGAAATATTTATATTTTTATAATAAAAAATATACAACACCATACAAATCATTTTCATCTCTTAAAATTTAGAAAGAAAAAAAATCTTATATAATTATTTAAAAAAAAACTGAAACAAACTAGGGCTATGATATTAATTCCTGTGTTCTCATAAAGAAACAAATTACTATAATCTTAAATTTAAAAGTGTAACAAACTACTCGTATAACATGGAAAAAATATTTCAATTATGGTCTTAATTTAAAAAATCTTAACAAACTTTTCCTTTAAAAAATATCAGATTTTATCTAACATTCTTCCTATTTAATGTTGAACCACAACTTTATAATTCATTCTCAAGCCTCATTTTCTATAAAAACTACAAGAATAAGCCATAATTCACCTAGTTACTACTTGTATACAGTAACATGGATACATCCAAAGCAACGTTGTCACCAATATCAAAACCAAAGAAAAACCATGATTACAATAGCATGGGTGGAAATATAAGATACACAAGTAACAACATGATACTCTTAAAAACGGCAATGAAGAACTCAATGAAGAACAAAGGAGGGTTGGAGGCTAACCTTGCAAATAAAATGTTTATAAAGTCCAAACGTGTATCGAAAACTCAATGTTATCTTCGTCGTCAAAACTTTCAAACCATGCCGTCTAGATTATCCATCATGTCTACCATACAAGAAGAAGACTCGTCCGTCTCACCAATGCCATCTAAGATACACAAGGATGAAAATATAAGATACACAAGTAACGAAATTATACTCTTGAATACGGCAATGAAGAATTTAATGGCGAACAAAAGAGTATTGGAGGCTAAGCTTGCAAATAAGAGGGCTATAGAGTCCAAACGGGTTTGGACAACTCAATGTTATCTTCGTCGTCAAAACTTTCAAACTATGTCGTCTCGATTATCCATCATGTCTACCATCCAAGAAGAAGACTCGTCCGTCTCACCAATGCCATCTAAGATACACAAGGGTGAAAATATAAGATACACAAGTAACGAAATTATACTCTTGAATACGGCAATGAAGAATTTAATGAAGAACAAAAGAGTATTGGAGGCTAAGTTTGCAAATAAGAGGGCTATAGAGTCCAAAAGGGTATCGACAACACAATCTTATATTCGCCATCAAAACTTTCAAACCAAGACGTCTAGATTATCTATCATGCCAACCATCCAAGAAGAAGAAGAAGACTTGCCCATCTCACCATTGTCGTCTAAGCTATGTTAAGTAGACTTAGGAAAGTTTTGATAATATCGGTACCGTCCTAACACCCTAAATTCCCTAAGTATGTGTGTCCGATTTGAATAACCATTATGCCGAGACCTCGAGTTCTAAGTTTTGAAGTAGCCTCTTAAGTAGTTTATACTAGCAGTCGGCACCATCTTAAGCACGTCTACGTTTGGCGGCCGATGAATATAAGTGAATGATCCTGAAAAATAACGAATGAATGTTCGATTAAATTGAAAAAAAAAAGGAATACACCTTCTAAGTTAGGTGACCCTCACCCGGTCATTTAGCCCAACGGTTGTTGATTCTTAAAAAAAAAAGTAACGCCCATTGTTAGTTGGTCCATTGGTCTCTGGTATTGGACTCGGTAGGGCGGATTACGGTCCGATCCCCCACAATTGTGATTGGTTATAAAAAGGGGTGTGCCGCTTTTGTAACCAGAACCCTGTGCTAATGAAAAGGATCATAGTCGCTAACCGGTTTCCTTACTATGAATGTGTACGGATAACGGGCTTAATGTGATTGCGCTAGAATGAAAAAGAGGTGAAAAATAACAAAGAGTGTAGGTCGAGTTATAATGGCATAATTTGGATTGGTTTTGCATAGGAGGGAGTTTTTGTCTGCGAAATGCGGATATGTGTCACTACGGTATCCTTGTTATCAATATCTATTACCTATCTATTTAGCACTAGCCTGACAACTTTGGGAGAGTTTGGTTTGTTGTTTTTTTTCTAGTATGGAATCCTATGTAATGTACATAATGAGATGAAATAAATTTGTAGAATTTTATTGGTTAGCCACTTTATTTTTTTATTTAATTTTTTATTAAGCTTGCAAATGCAACCAACAACTTTCATTCATCGAATAAGCTTGGACATTGTTATGAAAGAGTGGACAAACCATATAATAAAATGTGTTTTTTATAATGAAATTTGAAGAACACACAAAAAAACAAAACATTAGCAGACCTCGCCCTCATGGTTGAAAAACATGATGACTTTGTGAATGGAAAGTTTCCTTAAATGGACACATCACTAGTTCGCACTCAACAACACAAACAGCATCATTTATCCCTTATTAACTTCATTCTACCAGACAATATGGAAACACAAGCTCAGCAAATTAAAAGATAAAAAAGATGAGATTTTGAAAGCCTTGCCATCTTTAATAAATTTAAAAGAAAATGAAGAGACCTTGAATGCAAATGTCGGACACCATATTAATTGTCCCTCTTTTCTCAAATACATCAACAACATTAACCTTATCTTATCACCAGAAAACTATTATTTTTTGAATAATATATCACAACATGTATAAACAACTTTTTCAATAGATAACATTCACATTTTCTTTTAACGCAGATCTAATTTGTTTATTTAAATAATGTCATACTCCAGTTATTTGTTTTCTGTTAGGATAGTAGGAACATAAATAATGTGATTGCTTTCTAATAAAGAATAAATGATGACTTGATACACTCCAATCCCTTATACACTCCAACATAAAAAAAAATTATGACTTAATAATTTAGTTAGTTTTGATCAGCTTTATAATTTATAATAAAGTATAAATAAACATTTTCATAAGAATATTAATTAAGGGATATCTTACCTTAGTATCCATGACAAAAAATATTTAGATACTATTTACACAAATAATATCAAATCAAATATACTATTTTAATTTAGGTGCGTTTAATTTTCACGTTAAAAGTGATTTGCTTCATCTTTACTGAGGCACTCTAATCTTATTTAGCGTGAGAAATAATGCTAACAATCAAGGTTTTAAAAACAAACGTGGTCGCGTAAAGATTTTCGCGGTTTTCGTCGATATAGTTCGTCTCGACAATAATTGCAATCGTCAATTAACCTCAATTTATTCTTTAATATAAAAACGGTGAATAACGATATCGGTATAAACATCTAGCGATGCCCTTTTGGTTTTGTTCTTACATACGTTTTTTTAAAAATTTTGCTAACACTAATTTTCACGTACGATAATAATTAAGATGGTTAAAGATGCGATAACAGGAAGATCGGAGAGAATTGCTTTTATTCAATATACAAGTCAAGCAGGGACGGATGCATGTAGAAGGGTAAGGGGGCTCAAGCCCCCACAAAGGAAAACTAATTACATAATTCATATAATACATTGTTTGAATGAATAATTATATTTAATAAAAAAAGTTCTATCTTGCCCCCAAGCCCAAATTTTTTTTTATTTAATTATATATAATACATTGTTTGAATGCCTTGCCCACTCTCATAATAATAATTGTTATCTATTTCAAACAATTATTTTAAGAAAATAAATTTAAAAACTTAGAAGAGATAACTTATTTATTACTACTACTTATCTTTTATAACATAAGCACTCATCTTGTATATTTCACGTTTAAAAAGAAAAATGATAATCAGTGGCGGATCCAGAAAATTTTGTTTGTGGGGACAAAAAATAGTATAAATATTTTAATAAAAAAATTACAAATTTTTATATGATTATAATGACGAATAAATATAAATTACAAAACTTTTTATATAAAATATATTTATTTCAAGGATTTTTATATTCTTAAAAATAGGTAATGATATTTTTATTATCAATACTATAAATATGTCAATATCAAATATGATCTTGAGTTTCGAAGTCTATCATAATTTCGGTGAATTTTTGAAGTCTAATTTAAATATTTTATTATAAAAAAAATTACACTTACTAACCAAGCACTTGGGTGTGATAAACAAATTTCTACTAAAGAACGAAGGTTCGAAAAATATCAAAAAAAAAACACTTTTATATGTTAAATTAAATAATCATCCAATCTCTCTACAAAATTTCTGACAGTTTTTTTTATATCGCCAACAATACTTATCTTATATTCTTCTTTTTTACAATCAAATTAAAGAAAAGTCACTCGTACAAGTTTTAAAATTTTAATTTTAAATAAACAGTAAAAGAATACAATATGAATATTCTAAAAAGATAAATAGAAATAGCTTAATATTTAACAACAACAAAAATAAAGTTACAGTGTACAAATAAGTTAAAATTAGTAATACAAATTAATTTTGATGGGGGCTATAAAAATATATTTAATAACATCATAGGAAAAGACTTGTTTCTTGTGGGGGCTTGAGCCCCCAATCCTTTTGCCCTGTATCCGCCCCTGATGATAATGTAGTTGATTTGTCTATTTTATGTATTAATATATCTAAATATTTTTATATGTATATAGTTAATTTTAATTTTTCATATTTTAAAACATTTCATGATATTAATTTTGATTTATTTGAAAATGTGTTTACATTTTTTTATTTGAAGACAATTTTTAATTTATAAATATCCACTACTTATTTACAATTGTATATTTTTATAAAATACAAAAAAAAAAAAAAACACTAACATTAACGGTTGAACTTTGGACGAATATCTTGCATCTAATCCAACAAATGAATATGAGTTGACCTACTTTATCCAATTCTTCTTTTTTTAAATGTATGTTTATGTTTTGCGACAAAGAAAATTATTTTAATCATTTGCTTTTATAATTTTTATTATATATTTAAGAATAAACATTTATCTTAATACAAAATATATCATGTTTAAAAATAAATATTATTCTTACATATTATATTATGGATTATTTTGCTTGCCCCCATTATGAAAAATTTCTGGATCCGCCACTGAAGTCAAGACAATGCCATGCTTGCACTAGACAACTCATGGATCAAAAGGTTGATATTTTTACTTATCAACTTTGATAACTGAATGGCTATCTTAATAATATTTTTACTATTTATTGTCTACAATCACAACAAATTTTCGTTGAAGTCCCACCCCACATTTTTAGTACTTCCTATTCCTAACATTCCCATGTATCTTGCATATAAAAGGCCATATCACTACCCTACTTATTGCCAAAAGTTCCTATGATATTTTAAAGAAAAGTGGCCCTATTCTTTAACAAAAGATGGATTTCAATACAAAGTTAGGATGGGTCTGAGAATTGTATGCACTACAATTCTAAATGGTTCTAGTGTGAAGAGACTTTACACTTTTAAAAAATTTGGTTCTTCACCTAAGCTAAACCAATCTTACCCAAAAATTGTGGCTACAAAATAATTTTAAGGAAGACATAGTTTGCATGAATAATGGAAGCGTGAAATTGAAAACTTAGGAATGAGATGAACGTGGAAGAAGAAAGAGAGAGAAACACATTTAATTATATGCTTATGTGTTAAAAGAATTAATTCCAAAAGTTCTTCCCACCAAATTTTCCGCCAAAATCTTTAATAAATTAATTAACTAAAAATATTAAATTAATAAAAAAAACTATTCATTTACTCATACTAATTTAAAATCCTAAAAGTTTATTCCACCGAATTTTCCGCCAAAATCTATAATAAATTAATTAACTAAAAATATTAAATTAATAAAAAAACTATTCATTTACTCCCTTCTATTTACCCCATTCACCAATATTTCTATTAATTATTAAATTAATTATTAATATTTTAAAAAATTAACTTTCACTTGCCAACTAACTATCACTTTACCTTTACAAAAATGGGGGTTAGGGGTCAAAAACTTGTATTTATTCAATTTAGCTCTTCTTAACAAGTGGAGATGGCGGATTATTCAAGGGCACGATTCTTTGTCGTTTAAAGTCTTGAATACACGGTATGGAGATGTAGCATCCAAAATGTTCGGGGGAGGAGGAGCTTTTAAAGTGACTTTTAAATATTTTCCATTCATAATGGTTTTTCTACCCCTTTTTGGGAAACTAGGTGGTTGTTTGATCTCACTTTGAAAGAATTGTTTCCGGATTTATATGAGATTTCTTGGTTGAAGTTTGTCTCGGTGACGGCCATGGGAGGGTGGAATCATAGAGAATGGATATAGGGAGATTTCGATATTTTCGAGATAGAGTTGGAAGAATTTTGTTAGGAGGAGAGGTTGGCGGATTTTAAAGGGAGGGTGGAGGGGTTTAGATGTTGGAAGGAGGGAAAGGATTGCGTTGTGTGAAAGTACTCCGAGGAGAAGAGTTTTTCGGTTGCTTCAAGTTACAATTTCTATAACAACCTTCGTATTCGTTATGGCTAATTTCCCAAACTCCCAACTCCAATGGATTTCCTCACTAACCCTGAAAGACCTTCCGCCTCTAAAACATAAAGAAAAGGTGAGAGGGGTCACCTTGTCTAAACCCTCAGAACACTTCGAATTCTTTGGTAGGACTACCATTAACAAGAACCGACATCTTACTATTAAAAACCAATGACTTAATCCATCCCATCCACCTTCCCCCTAAAACCCATCCTTTTCATCATATACCGCGAATACCTCCAACTAACTTTATCACAAGCCTTCTCGAAATCCACTTTAAAAAGCAAACAATTTCTTCCTTCTTTTCTATCATAGTCCACCACTTCATTCGCCACTAACACACCAGCCAAAGATTTCCTTTTCGGCACAAAAGCATTTTGACAAGGTGAAATAATCAAATCAAGAACGCATTTTAATCTCCCCGCAAAAATTGTAGCCACCATTTTATACATGCAACTCACCAAGAAAATAGGTCTATAATCATCCAAACTAACCGGATTATTGGCCTTCGGAATCAAAGTTAAGAAACGACCAACAATTCTTAATAAAAAGAAAAGTGTAACCATCCGGACACAGACTTTTGTCTCCCCCAAACCGCCTCTTTGCATCCACTTCTACAATACCTTCCAAAAAAGGCCTCTCTAGATCCACTTCTACAAATTTACTCCCAAAATGATTGTAAACCTCGTCTCTCACCTCCTCCACCGAGTCAAGCAAACGTCCTGCCTAAAGAATGGGACCTATGTGATTAATTCTTCTTTTATCATTCATCACCTTATGGAAGAAACCTGTATTAGCATCTCCTTTTTTAATCCATCTCAATCTCGATTTTTGTAAGATCATGTTTTCTTTAATTCTCAAATTCCTCCAAATACGACCAGACGCTTCCTTCCTCTTTTCAAGATTCCCAATTAGCAAATATCGGAATCCCCCTCCAATCTCTCATCGGCCAAATTTATATCCAAAACTCCATCTTTCACCTCCAAGTCAAACAACCTAAAAACTTCCTTATTCCACGACCTAAGCTTGTCCTTTAAAAGCCTAAAATTTTCTTTAAGCACAAAATCACCTCTTCCGTTTACTTTTAAAGCATGCCACTCTTTCTCCACAAAAGGAAGAAAGCTATTGAAAGTTAACCATTCGTTGTTAAAATTTGAATGGTTTAGGACCCCAATTAATGTTATCCGTCATAATTCAAACCGAACAATGATCCGAAATGTCCATATCTCCAATCAACTGTCCATAACTCCCAAATCTATTAATCACATTATCCGATAGGAGGAATCGATCGATTCTACGCACCGACTTCCCATCTCCACTAAACCAAGAAAATCGGTTCCCTTTGCATGGAATATCCACCAATTCACTTTTGTTAATGAATTCCGCAGACAAATCCACTTCATTATGTTTAACAACCACCGACCTCCCTTTCTTCTCCTTACTGTTTTTAATAGTATTGAAATCTCCTCCTATAACTAGCAAAGGACCCGTGCGTTCGCACGGGTCACGCAAACTCGAAGTAAATCATGAATATATTACTATAAATTAAGTGCTCTAATTCGATTTGATTTAGTTTAGATTAATGAAGTAATTTTGACAATTAATTAATTATTTGATTTGTTGATCAATAAATTCATTCAAATATATAATTATTTGGTAATGATATATTTGATAAAATTAAAATAAAAAATATTTATTATTAGTCATATACTCAATTAACATATAATCAATTTTGAATTAATAGTTTATTATAATACATAAAATTAGTAAGCTTATATATAATTAATAAACTTACATCTAAAATATACATTTTGTAAAAATTGAGTAATTTAAATAGTAAAAAAATATAGTACAATGATGATTAAGAAATGCATATAAAAGATATAAAAGTTAAGTAATCTTGACCCGTCGAAAATGTATATTTTAGTTGAAAAAAATAAAATAATTAAGTAGTCATCTACCTGTTCGTTCACACAGATCGCGCAATATATATAAATAGTAAATAAATATAATATAATGATGGTTAAATTATATACAATTTACCTAGGTATATAATTATGAATAATTTCAATGTGCGTATTTCTAATACAAAATATAAATAAGAGTGAAGTCTCATTTTAGTCCCTCACAAAAACTGTAGAGGTCAGATTAGTCCCTGAGAGAAAAATTCTCTATTAAATCCCTTACAAAATTTAACCGAGTCATGTTAGTCCCTCAACTAACATTTTTTAAAATCAATTTTTTTTTTTACTTTTGAACCGTGACTGGACTACTAATAAAGACTCATTTTAGTCCCTCACAAAAAATGAAGGATCCAAATTAGTCCCTAAGAAAAAAAGGTATATATTTAATCCCTTACAAAATTTAATCAAGCCATATTAGTTTTTCTTTTAGTATTTTTTTAAATCAATTTTTTTTTATTTTTAAATTGTGACTGGACTCCTATTTTACGACTATTAAATTGAAATTATTTATAAAGGGAGTTCTTTTATTTGTTTGGTTTATTATCATGCTTATGGGTGGGTGACTATGGTTCTTATGTTATGTATTCTAGTGTATTAGATGTCGTTATTGTTTTAGTTGTTAATGATCTTTTAGGAAGGTTTAGTTTTGTTACTAAGGTGATTTAGGATAATTTCTTGCTTTTGTAAATAATACTTGTGGCGAAAATAATACACATGATATGTTGGAAGAAAATTGGTTTGTACCATATTACTTAGGTTTTGATGATAACAAAGTAATTAATGAACAATTAGGTACACAAACTTATGTTCAAGTGTGCAGGATCTTTAGTCAAAAAATTTAGCGGACGCTGGCTGTGATAGGAACATATGAAGAGAAATTTGAGACTCAGATTATGAAAGATCATAATATGATGACTCAAATTCTGAATGATAAGATTTTAATGTCTCACATCTAGGGAACCCAACTTCTGGTAGAAACTTAGACTATGAAGACCATGTGCAAAGGAACTCAACCTCTGACCCGTACTCAATTTCTGAAAGCAGGTCTATTTTGTCAAGTCCAATCATAGTTTAAAAATAGGAAAAAAATCGTTTGAAAAAAATATTGAAAGAGGGACTAACATGACTTGGATTAAATAGAGACATTTTTTTCTCATGACTAATTTGGACTCTTTATTTTTTGTGAGGGGCTAAAATGTGTCTTCACTGGTGGTCCAGTTGCGGTTCAAAAGTAAAAAAATATTGGTTTAGAAGAATATTAGTAGAGGGACTAACATGGCCCGGTTAAATTTTGTAAGGGATTTAATAGGGAGTTTTTTTTTTTCAGGGACTAATCTGACCTTACACTTATTGCGAGGGACTAAAATGGGACTTCACTATTAAGTTTCATTTTAGTTATAAATTAAAACCCGTTTTAATATGGATCTATTCAATAAAATTAATTGATGCATAAAACAAAATTAAATTATTTAAAATAATAATAATAATATTAATAATTTGTAGTAATATATGTTTTATGTAATAAAATTATATCAACTCCTTCACTAAAACAAATATAAAAATTACATATTATTGTCAAACTACATTAGTCTTAAAAATTATTTACTACCACAATTAATAAATGAGTCTTATGGTACTTGAAGATAAAAATTTGAATGATAATGAAATATATCAAATTAATTTATTAATCTTTATTAGATATAGTAAGAGAGTATAAATTATTAAAATTTTATCGTATCAAATTTTATAGTAACAAATTTATGTATTAATAAAAAAATTAAAAAAAATATCAAATAAATCTTAACATTTTATTAAAAAAAATTACAAACATTAATAAACTAATATTTTAATATAATTTTACACACTTTAATGGTGTTTGTATTTATTAATATATTATACATGCACGTTGGTCTTTCAATATATGTATTGAAAATAATAAAATAGAAATAAATCATACTATCAATTGAAATTAAATAGGTTTAAAAAGTTATAATAATAGATTAAGGAAGAATCTCATAAATGTAATGATAGTAATAAATATTTATTATTAATCTTAATTAATTTTTATTCAAAATAAGGATATTAATAGTATATAATAATTAGTCACTTTACTCAATTAACATATCATATTTGACCATAAATATATCAATAATGATTTATTGTGGATTTTGAATACGGATGTTAAATGGTAGCGATAATAAAAATACTAATTAATTTGTGTGAATTTGAAATATGGAGAGTCATTGTTGGAATATTAAATACATTAATTAGAATACACGTATTAAAAATTAAATATAGATTCTGAATAAATATACCTAAAATCCAAATTCATTAAATTATTCTCGGTTTCTAAATAAATATTTATAGTTATAGTAATTTTTAAATAGTTAAATTAATAATATCTCAATTATTTTTAAATAATTTATATAAAAAATTAAATAAATATTTATCTTTATTTATTATATTGGAAATAAAAATAAAATATCTAAAAGTATATGCATCTTTGTTTTAAAAGTTAAATATATTTAAGATTTCATCATAGAAAAATATAATTAAAAATATTAGAAATAAAAATTAAGAATGACAATAAAATGAAAAACAATGATATTATGCCAAAAACTAAAATTACTACTCAAAAGTTTTAAAAAGAAATATAAAACTATAAAACAATCTAATGATTTACTACTAATAAAAAAGTTTTAAAACATGTTATAAAACATGTAGTTTTAGTTAACTATTGATTAACAAAATATATAAATTAAGAGGATATTGTCATTAATTTAATACAATAACTACCTCAAGATCAAAATCTTTGAAAGTGTAATCCCATGTTTTAAATACAATGATATCAAAGTCATTGCAACTTGAAAAAGATACCAATTCCACCTGCCAGTCTCAGCTTGTTCACACATAAACCTTTTATCTTTAAACAACGGTTGAAATTCAACCAACACTACACAATTCAACACTCTTAAGTTATCCACTACACCAAAATACCAATAAAATAATAAAACAGTAAGAGAAAATTGAGTAATTTATTTATGTGTTGTAGCATGTGTATATTTTGATAAATCAAATAAATGGTATTAGTAATAATATTTTTGGTCGTCCCTTCGTTTGTCTTGTCCTCGGCGTGACCCCGGGTCTTCGAGGTTTGAGCTGCGAGCGGCACCACTGCCCCTCGGGGCTCTGATTGCGGCTGCCTCGCCTTCCTCAAAATCGATGAATGCCTTTGCTTTGTTGAGGAGGTCATTCATCGAGTGCACCTTCTCAATCTTAATAGCTTTCTTGAAGTCACTGCCGGGGAGGAGTCCTCGCTCCAAGATGTACCTCTTCATGTAGTCTTCTGTCTGCACTTGGACGGCCTCCTTGTTGAATCTTTCAAGGTAATCTCGAAGAGGTTCGTTGGGTCCTTGTACTACGGCCTCGAGATTGGCTTCCGATTTCGGTTGCCGTCGGGAGGCTGTGAAGTGGCTCAAGAAGAGTTCTTTGAGCTCGGTCCAAGAATGGATGGAGTTCGAAGGGAGGTTCCTGTACCAATTCATCGCTCCCTTCCTGAGGGTGGTCGGGAAAATGCGGCACTTGATCGAGCCTCTGACGACGTGATAGTCCATGACCGCTTCGATGCTCCGGATATGGTCGTCGGGGTCAGTGGTTCCGTCGTATTGGTCCAATACTGGCGGTTTTTCCATCCCCCGAGGGAGGCGGGCTCTCCGGATACTGGCGGACAAGGGGCTGCGGAAGTCCTCCTCGTCGCTCGGTCCTGGTGAATTGTAGTGCCTGTTTCGTCGGGGATCCTCTTGGTTGTTACCCGTCGCAGCTTTGGAGGGGCCCCGACGGCCCTGTTCGGGGGAGGGGCTTCTTTGTTCAGCGGTTTCAGGTTTCTGGTTCTTCCTGTTCTTTCGGTGTGGAGAACGGGAACGAGTCCTCCGGCGGCGATGTCTTCTCGGGGGAGACCTTGAAGAGGACGGGGAACGCCGACGGTATCTTCTCGGCGGTGAGCGCGAGGAGGAATAGGAGCGTGACCTGTAGCGCCTCCGTGGAGAGGGGCGACGTCGCCGCTGTCTTTCCAGTTCGTGAATTCGGTCATCCTGAATTCTGAGGAGGCTGTTCGTTAATTGTATTTCTTTGAGTAAGCGGACGGTGATGGGGTCAGCATCCTCGGGAATGTTGAGCGGTTCCTCTTCTTCCCCATGACGGGCTCTCCGCCTCTCGGAGGTGTGGGTGAATGAGGAAGCATGTTGCCCGTCTCGGAGGTCGGTCTCATTCACATTCTGGGCATGTTCCGGCACGTTGGTCGTTCTGATCTGCTCGCCGTTCTGAACGTGCCCTTCTGGAGGAACATGGTCAACATTCTGGACCTGTTGTAGGACCTGCAACAGCTGGGTGTCCTGGGTGTCATGCCCGGACCTTTGTCGCCGACGATCCCTCCGACGATGATTAGCTAGCTCGCGGGAGGATTCCTCGATCAGCTCGTGAAGGAGGAAAGGGTCGGCGCTTGGGATGTTGTTGTTGTCAGCCATGACGATTGGAGATGATTAGCTTTGATCTTTGTTCTTTAAAGATGGGGAAGCAAGTTTCCCACAGACGGCGCCACTGATCGTACCTGATCAGAAGAATCGTCGTAGGCTGCTCGGACTGGATCTTCTAGGAAGGAGGAGGGGGGGGTGTACCTGCAAGGTACTCCAATGCCAAAGTAAGTTGACGAGCAAAGGAGCGCAAGTACTAGCTAAGAGTGAGTAAGAATTGAATACCTGACCCTCTAGTCAAAGAGGGTATTTATAGCCCCCAGCGCTGGGCCATGATCTCGCTATTGGGTTGGATTCCCAAGCCCAACTAGGAGACTGCCAGGTTTCCTGAGCGGAAATATCGGAGGTGCGTGTATGCCCTCTGTCCTGGTTAACCGCTCCGAAGTTCAAGGGAGACGCGGTCTTTTAGGAGCCACGTGGGATCCGTGCTGTTCGGAGGGTTGGATATGAAGGAGCCCTGCGCGGAGCAGGGTCCTCGGCAGTGAGCGACGCTCGGGACTAACGCCGTATCCGAGCGTCTACTTGTACGGGGAACGTGTGATCTTGCTGGATGCCATGTGACCTAACCGAGGATGACATCTTGCCGAGCGTGCCTTTGACGGGCATCTCTGGCATGAGATTGGGCCATGGATGGTTATTGGACTCTTGGGGTTTCGCTGGGCCGAAACCATGTTGGGCCCAACCTTTGGGCCAGTCCAGAACATCAATATTTTATAAATTTAATTAAATTTCCAATTTATTAATAAAACAAAAGACTGGCTTATTGTCAAAAAAAAATTATTTAGGATACACACATTTTATTCCCTTTGTATTATACAGGTGTAATTAAAAAAATATTTTTACGAGACTCTTAATGCTATTGAAAAAGAATTGTAATATGAGTAATGTTAAGAAGTTTCACCTTGATTAAAAATATAGAGATTTATACGTTTATAAATAAGAGAATTCACGTATCTATACGCTTAAAATTTTAAACGAGTATATAGGCCTTTCTTACCCAATTTGTTACTTTCAAAAAAAATTGCTGCAGCTGCTATGCTTATTCTCAAATCTCTACCTAGATTTTCAAGTTCCAACATAAAAACAAGTATCATAATTATAATTAAAAAAATAAAAGAATTGAGATATAGCGTAAAATAGTTTTTTTTTTTTTTTTTATAAAAAGAAGGTTAACAAAGACAACTCAATGCAATGCCTTAAATGTGAAGAAATATTTATATAACCTAAATTTTACATACATTTCTATTGATATGAAATAACTCATAATTTATACATTTTTAACAACTCCACTAATACATCTGATCACATTTTGTGAGTAATAAAAATAATACTATAAATAAAAACAGTTTGCATATTACTCACGCTTGACATAGATTTGTTGTTTTTACATGGTTATACTTATACAACATGGTGTTTATGACTTAATATTAACAAGCATACATGATTATTTTATGTTAAAAATTAAAATATATAATAAATTGTAATTTAAATATAAATAGTTTTTAAAAAAATAATATAAATAGCTTTAATTGTGTGTAAGTATGTCCACTAAAATACTTAATAAAAAAATATGAAGATTTTATCTATAAAAAATATTAAAGATTTTTGTTCTTTTTAATTATAAAAAGTATTTATATTTACCAATGAAATGTGTTTTTTAAAAAATAATGCAAACAATATGCTTTAGATAATTACTAAATTAAAAATTAATTAAAATTTAAATAAATGGATGGTCACTCGAGTAATATTTCTTTCTTTTCTTTTTTGTCTTTCTAGCATTATTGGTCATTTTAAGCTTTAATAAAATAAAAAAAACATTTGATATGTAATGAAAACTTAACTGTATACCCCCCTACACTTATATTTTTACTCAAAAAAATTTGGTAGAGTGTACTGCTACAACAATTTATCTATGTTCAGTATTTTGGTACAAATTTCCTTCACCGGATTAGTCACTAAATTACTTTCATTCAAAGTTTCCTGTATTGTGTTTACTTGTTCAAAACCAAACCAACCCAATAGAAAACCGCAAATTAAATTAAAATCGTAAAAAACCGCATTTGTTTCGGATTAGTTTTGGTCATTTTATAGCAAAACCGCACGGTTCGGTTCGGTTTGCGGTTTGTATTTTGTAAACCGAACCAAACCAAATCAAACCGCATTACGTCACAACCTAAATTTTACTTAACTCACATTCAACCCAAACTTAAACCTATTATACATTAGCCTTATGATTACGAACAATTTTCTCATCCTTACACATATAATTTCAGTTCCGATCTTCTCAAATCTCTAATATTATCGCACCTTCTTTGCCACATACATCTTCCCTCTTTTTCTATAATCTCTACTCTCTTATATTCTTTCTTTTTAATCTTCTCATTTTTATGTAAATGTTCTGTATTTCAGTTTCGTTTTTATCGCACATCTTCTTCTCTAATCTCTCAACACTTTTTTCTTTTCTTTTTCACCTTCACTAATCTTTCGTCTCTTCTATTTTTTGTTTCATTATAATAATTTGTATATTATTTTATGCTATTATTTTATGTTTAATATTCCACTTTTGTCTAATTTAATTTTTAGATATTAAGTGGAAAATTGTTGTCAAAATTTGACGAGTTTTGTTGTTATTTGATAGTGTGTGAACGCCTAAATTCAAAATTATGTTGTCATCTATATGTTTATGTATGACTCAATAAAATATTTGTAAAAAACCGAACCAAACCGCCTTAGTTTGGTTTGGTTTGATTCAGATTTTTTTTAAAAGCCAACCGAACCAAACCAAACCACACTATTTTTCTCTTGCGATTCAGATGATTTCTTTCGTCAAAACCGCCCAAACCGCACCGCGAACACCCCTAATGTTTACCATACAACTCGCATTATAATTCTCTCAAATTATAAGCTTCACTAGATAACTTGGAATTAATTATTCTGATGTATTGGAATATTTTTCATCAAATTACTCACTCTTAAGAATTCCAATATATTTTTTTTTATGTTTTACACATATATATTTCTCTATTATGCAGTAAAACCAATTATGTGTTGATGCCATTGATGCATTCTCAACTACACAAAATTTTGATATACCATAAAGGGTACTAAGGTGGATTAAGGAGGTTGGAATCGAACATAAAGTGATTATCATCATTATAAGATTAGATTCTAAAACAAAAAAGACGGAAAGAGGCAACAAAAGTAGTATTTGATTGTGATAGAGGTGGCAAGTACAAGAAAGAAGATAGTGCAATGCAAAGTGCTACCCAAAATGTGGTTGTCTTAACAAAATCCAATCAACACCGTTTAAATATGGTTCAAGATGGAAGATTGACGTAAAATATGAGTTTTACAACCATGGATTACTTGATAAATTTGAAGGTCATGCATTTTTTTGAATGTCTAAGCGCAGATGAGCTTGTTAATTTGAAAAAAATTTATGTTCAACCTAGACACATATTTTTGTCGTTATCACTTGGATCATGCAAATGTATAAACATAAGAGTGTGTCACAAAAAGATATGATAAGTCTTAGATCTGAGATACAACATTTACTTAGTTTATAGAGGATATAGATTATGTTTATTAGAGTAGGAGAAGAGATGACTCATATTGTGAGAGATATTTTTTAGGCCCACTCAAATTCACTCAAATTCACTAAAGTTTTTGAATATTTTTTCCAATGTGTTGATTATGGACAACACATACAACAAGACAAACAAATATAGATAACTTGTGTTTAAAATTATTGGTATGGCATCAATTGAGTTGATATTTTTTGTTAAATTTTTCTATATGAAAGCTAAGCATACTTAGAATAATTTTAGTTGGGATTGGATAAGTTGGAAAAATTGTTCCATAAGAAGGGTTTATATCCACATATAATTTTGATTGATGAAGATTTTGTTTTGATGAAAGTAATTGAAATTTTATTTCCAATGACGATTAATTTGCATTGTCATTTTCATATCAACAAAAATGTTGATTCAAAATGCAACAATAATATTGCGAATGATACCTAAGATGCAATAAACTTATTATAGATAAGTATTTTTATGTGGGTGTACTCTTAGAGCACCCATATAGATTGTCTTGTGTTTGTGTGTTAGGAAGATGTACATTTGGGTGGTGATTTGATAGAGGGAAATTAAGCATGGAAGGTTAACACGAGGTGTACACAAAATATAAATTAGAGGTGGACATGATTAATATTACAATTAAAGCATTATGGAGAAGGTTGAAGTCACTAGATCTCATAGGGATAAGAATATTATAAAGTAGGATGTGTGAAATTGTTTACTCCACCATGAGTACAATATGCTCACTTCCTCAAAAGATAAAAACCAAAGGACATGCGAAGAAGAAAAAGAAGAAACCAATTGATTCTTAAAGATCCTCAAAGAGGCCATGTAAAAAGCTATCTTAGTCTTCTCATTTATTGCAATTATTTTTCCAACCAAAATTATTGAGTTCAAGTAGTTATACATACTTACTTTTGTTTAAAATACTAATTTTTTTTAATCAAGTAGAAAGGAAGCAAGGGTTTATGTTTCTTGAAATCACACTGAATTGAAAGAAATTTTGTTCCCTGAGTGCAACACCTTAGACGTTAGGATTTTCTAGATATTTGGTCGAATATAGGAGTAGAGTTATCTAGAATATAGAGAGTCACATCATTATGAGTGTGTTAGACAAAGGTATATAAAAATTAATTAACATTTCTCAGATAATTATAGTAAATAAATGAATAAATGTGTATACAGATATTTTTGGTTTATTGTCCCAATTTCAGTGACAAGGGGTTAGGACCTCCCACATAGATGGAAAGGCAAGTTTGTAATGGGAGCCAACTTCAGTGGCTGCAACAAGTATTCTTCTACTTCTGTTACAATTACAATGTATATTTCAATTTCAATTTATATGAACATCTCTAGCATATGAAGCTGTGCAAATATATATTCTTCAGTTCCAACAAAAAGGTCTTGTGATTTTAGCAAAAATAATTCATTGTGTGTTTGGAGATGCATATTCGAATATTTCTTAAAAAGTTTTTGGGTTTTTAAAAGTGTGACTCACACTATACGAGTGAGAAAAGAAATTGTTAAGACTTTGTTTGCGAAATTTAAAGGGAGGGGATGAGACGACTTCTCAAAATAAATTTTTTAATAAATATAGAAAAATAATTTACATTTTTTTGAAAAAATAATTTTGTTTAAAATAATAAAATAGTCATTACCATTATTATATTTTTAATTTTCAGAATATATAACAACCTAAAAGATATTTGAAAATTTTATGAAAGTCTTCCAAAAGACCAAAACCCCCCTTTAATACAGTTTTTTAATTTCTTCATGTTATAGAATTTTTTGGTGTTATAAATAAAATCAAACCCTCCAAAACCCTAATCCCTCTCTTTTCCACCATACTCGCAACCAAAGCACAAGTGTACTAGAGATTAGAAAACACGTACCCAACCCATCAAAAGGTATAATACTGTTTGTATTCAAGATCATTATGTTCGTTCAAATATTTAAGGAAACAAACACTAAAATTCCATGCCAAGGCCTAAATATTATCAAAATCATTAAGGAAATCATCATTAATGGGAGAAGTGCTTCTGTCCTGGAGTTCAACTCAGGATACTAACAAAGACTCTCAGACACATTCTTTGCATTAACCCGGATTCTACTTCCTCTTTAGAAAAGTTACTCGGGTTCGTCTAACAGAAATCACTAGATCTATAGCTGACAAATGACTACAAGGAAACCAACTTGCTCTCCTTTAAAAGAAAACTTGACTCTATTCCTCTATCATGCCAACTTGTAACAGCAGCAAGCGGAGAAACTGCCCAGTTTTTATAGGGTGTGGGTTAAATTTTAAACATTGTTTGGGTAGGGTGAGAAAAAGTCACGAAAAGTGAAGTAAATTAACAGACAAATCCCACGAAAATGATATTTGAAATTCAATTTAGCCGAAGATTTGTCCAACACTATCTAAGCTGAAAAAAATATAACATAACTAGACTAATAATGGCATAGAAGTGTGTAACATATATAGTACATCAAATAAGGATATGTACATGATAATTCCTATAAAAATTGATTAAAGCATAATAAGAAGAGAGGCTCTAAAGGAAGTGATTCACATGTAATCCGTTTGAGTTAAAACATGGACCAATAATCGGGCTCTTGGTTGGGAGAAAATTGGGATTCCTACACAAGTATTTACAAACTCTGTCTATCTCCCGTCAGAGAAAACACACAAAGAACAGCTTCAACGTGTCTCGCGCTTGATCAACCGAGTATTGTAAGAACCACAAGACCCACATTTGTGATACAACCAGTGGAAGCGTGAAGTTCCCTTTCGATCACAGTCATTGCAAAGTATGTCCTGCATGGCCGTTATAAAACTGATGTAACTCACAAAAAATATACAAATTATTTGCTGGTAGCCTAAAATGCCAGAATGCTCTCTCACAAAATCCACATTAGCTTTTGAAAGAAATGAAGTGAAAAGTAACATGCAAAAGCTGCTAAAGTATTCACCTGATAGCGGTCCCTATACTCTTCAGGAAGCTCCTCTGCAGCCAATAAGGCATCAAGCATACCAAAATAAACCTGGGTGGATAGAAAAAGAACAATATGAGAATCTCAAAATGTAAAAATGTTGCATCTAATACTTTGAGTCAACTTGAGAACTCAATTACAATTTAAAAAATAGTAGTTATATTAAACTAGTGGACTTGTTTGTTTTCTCGGTTGCAATTTGTTTCACGTCTATAAATAGTTTGTTTTATTAAGAATCATAAAGGACAATAAAGATAGAGAGGTTTAAAGAAATATTCTTACCGCCATATCTCCCAATGACTTGCTGCAGATTGGACACGTGTAGTGACTACAAGTGTAGGCCTAACATGTCATAACAAAGAGAAAGATTGAATCCACAACCAATTTCAATTTGTTTGGAAGGGGAGTGAAATTTAAAATGAGTGCAAAATTTACCTGAAAGCAAGCAGAATGCATGTAGTGGCCACAGGGCAGACCTCTGACTGTAGCACTTGACGTGAACAAGTCATCACAGCATATTGGGCAGTTCATTTCTAAACCTTTCTCCAGGCACTTATGAGATGATGTTTTAATCCCCAGGCAGCAATTGCATTTCATGCAATGAAAATAATCAATCCCTAGCCCTCGTCCAACACGGCATAAATTGCAAAATGGGCAATGGTATACATTCCTAAACAAAAATGGTGTAAAGTTAAAATTAACAATCTTCTAAAGTTGAGAGACTATAGTATGATAATCATATCTATTTCTTGATACTAATATAGAACAATAACAGTAACTTTAAATATTAGTTTTTTTTTTTGTGTGAAGTAAATATTAATTTTTTAAGCATAAATATGTACATCTTAGAATTTGGGTTGGGCCTAACTTCTTCCTACAAGGCTTGTAAGTTGAGGATTGCCCCCACGGGCCCCACTTATAAACACAACACAGACCATATCTCTAAGCAATGTGGGACTAAATTCACCCCTTGAAACCCAACACAATGGTGTTTGGAGGCGACTAGGGGTGGACCGCAATGAAGACATAAATCCCAACACATCTGAATATAGAGGCCTCAAGATTTAATTCATGCTTAAAAACAATGGGATATTAGTTAGAAAGTGAGAGGGTAAGCAATCCATTCATTTAGTTAGTCGAGAGTTAAGTTAGATAAATAGAGGAAATCACAATAGAGACATTTTTTATCGTATAGTTGCGTGGAAAAAACAAGAACCTTTGTGAAGGGTGTCCCTTGGAAAGAATTTTATTTTCCATTATTGTTTAGTTTTCAATAAAATGGTTCCAATCTTTTGATTCTATGTATCAATTTTCATTCAAATTAACTTCAAATTTATTGTATAGTTTGCTTGGAGGCTTTGGAATACTTGGTGAACATGTTGGGTAAGGTACTTTAGGAGCATGGATCACAAGTTCACAACTATCTGAGATCAAGACAAGGCTCAACGAATTCAATGAGGTATGGTGTATTAATGGTGGATGGCGATGGAGGAGGATGGAACTAGCCTCTAAGTTCTAGATGGGAGGAAGAAGAATAGAGTCCGAGTACCAAACATATCATGGGTAAGAAAGGTATAATTTCTTACTTCTAATGAAAATGATCCCTGGCGAGATCTACTAGGGTGGAGAAACTTTGAGATAGAACAAATCAGGCCTAGTGAGGAAGTGTAGTTGGTGAACACCGGTATGGAAGGTGCAACAGTACACTTGTTCAGTTTCTAGCATAAAAAGACCCTTTCGTTTAATTAGGAAGGACTGATGTCAGATTTGGTCCAATCGTTTGGATGGAGATATTTGGGAAACCTTAATGAGCAATCATCTACCTAAGGCAACATAACCTCAAATAATGTTTCAAAAAATCAACTTGGCAAGGGTTGTTGAGGAAGAGATATTGACTATGAATGAGATGGAGGATTTATAATATCAACCTTCAAGCCCTGGTTCTCATTATTGTGAAGTAGAGACCATTGCATCACAAGTGGGCATCAACCCAACAGGGCTCACCTACCCTAATTCGAGAGCAGTTTAGCATGGGTCAGTAAAGAGCACCGTGAGCCCAAACCATAATTTACACAAGGATGCATTATAGGGAATTTCCTACCATGGACTGTAATTATTATCTATTTTGCACCCAATCAACGCTTCACCCTCAAAGCCCATTGTGATGTTGAATGGGCAGCAAATCCTGGTGGCAGAGATCCACTTCTACTGCTGCCAACTTTCTTGATCCTAACTTGATCTCAGTGGTCTCAAAAGCAAACGGTAGTTGCCAGGTCTAGTAGGTGTACCCAAACTGAGTATCAAAGTCTTGCTCTAGTTTACTGCAGAACTATTGTGGATACACACCCTACTTTGAGTTAACCATCTCTCCTTAAGCTCCTCTGGTTTTGTGTGATAATCAGAGTGTTGTTGCTCTGGCCATACAACAGTTCTTCATATACGCACTAAACACCAGGAACTTAACTGTTCTATGTCAAAGAGACGGTGTTAAACAAGCAGCTAATAGTTCAACACATCCCTGGACAAAATTAAAAAGCAGATCTTCTTACCAAGCCTCTATGCCCTGCCAGGTTTTGTTTTCCAAGGGACGGGCTCAACGTATCTAAGCTCATTGCGTTCTCTCACCTACCTTGAGGTTGTGTGGGTGTATGAGAGAATAGATTTCCCGGATGTTAGTATATTCATAGTCATACAATGCCAGTTATGCTTAGCTGGCATTGGTTTGGCTATGTTCAGTTGTCACAATTAGTTAACCTTAATCCAGTCAATAAATATAGTTTGTAAATCTCTCCATTATGCAGCTTTTCAATTTAGATAATACAATTGTGAAACATCTTCTATCTAATAATAGTGCATGGGGAAAAGAAAAGTGTCTCAATCATCGTTAAGATTTTTCACTACTAATGTCATTCCATCGAGCAACAGAGGAGCTTGATAACTCCTTTCTGAGGAGTATGTAAAACGATTGGAGGAAGAGAAACAATTTCTATGGCCGACCATTTAGTTCCATGCTAAAATGCTTGGAAAAAAGTATGTGATTGGTGCATGATCTTGGCAGAAGATGAAAAAGTGATGGAGCATGGGGATTTTAAAAATTTAGAAAGGGGAAGCACAACTGAGAGATTATAAGCAGGAATTCTCGTAAAATAAGGATTCCCAATTCCCACCTTGAGATCTGATAGAAACCATAATTGAACTCATTATTCTGTAAGTCTGTAACAAACTTTTTCTTTTCTTTCAAAAGTTTGTTACAAAAGAGGACCTGGTTATTTTTATATTAACAACCAGGTAACCTGCTATAGCAAATCAGGGTATGCCAAGCTGACACCTGTCAGTCTTGGTAGTTACAAGCATAGAATAGTTATATCTAAACTGTCTGAGTGTTACTCTAATAAGGGCAAAGTGGACTTTCGTAGGGTATTGTTAGGATGTGACAATAATGACAATTGTTCTCTTAGTCAATTAGTTAGTTGCCATTTATTAGTTATCTTAGAATTTGTGTTTGCTCTAATAAATCCCAAAAGCTAAAATAGTTTTATTATTTTGAATCCTCTTATCAATTTCCCATTTTTGTTTTTCTAATATTATTGATCAACCATATGCCTATCTTTCTTTGTAGTTGTTCACTTGGAGAATACTTTCTCTCCTTAAATTGTTCATAAGTTGATAAAAGGAAGACGGTAGCAATTTTAATAACAAATTTTGAAGTATGATGTAACAAATAAAAGGTACCTTTCATCATCAAAAAATTTGCATATACTGCAATAGTACTTTGCCATTGAAAGTGCGTTACATGAAGGTGTCATACAAATAGGCCCAATTGGCTGTATATTCATGCAGCGCATACACATCATTTCTGATGTTGCTTTTCTGTAATGATCAAGCAGATGTTAGAAGAATATTAATGGGCAAACTAATACTACATATCTCCCACCATAGCATAGTCTAGGGATTATAAGTATATACTACTACAAAATATATGAAATCTCAACAGAAATCTACCTATCAATTAAGTGATCGCTCACATTGTCATGACAAAATCTGCAAGTAAATAACTTGCCACAACATGCAGCTCGAAGCTTGCAATTTCTCTTATAGTGCTCACACCCAAATACAAGTTTCCTAGGGTCCCGAAATGATGGTGAGTGTCCTTCTATTTCAACACCATTAGATGATCCTTCTTCAGATGGAGCTTTAGGTGATTTCTGCTGGGCAGCTATCCAACGACTGGAATACACAAATAGCAAATCAACAACTGGAGATTGACAACAATAGGCAAAAAAAGTCCTATCAAATAAATACATAGTTAATTATGTCCTATCAAATAAAATCAGAGAATTCTGGACACTGGAAACAACCTTGTCAAAAGATTCTGCACAAGATATGCCTTTCTCCTTGGATCAAGAGTCGAGTCACGATAAACCTTCCGAATCTCTGACTCAAGTTCAGTCTGATTCATCCGGAATATGTCTTTCCAACCTGGCTTGAACATTTGATCATTGTGGTCCAAGCATTCCTGATACTCAGAACCTGGAAAGAACAAAACACACTATAATATTAATTATCGATCGCACGAAATCCACAAAAATGAAAGAAACTATATGCAATTAGAAACCTCTGTGAGAAGTGCTACAATGTGATGTTTCTGTCTGTGTTATAGATTCCGGACTCTCTTTCCAGCATTCATTAAGCCATTCATTGAACATAGTATTCTTAGTTGCCTGCTTCCACGTATCCATCATTTTATTCTGCTCATCCTGAGTAAGTGCAGAAGTTACCCATGGTAACATTGACTGGAGAACTTCAGCACCTGTAGTTCCAATTATCCGTCCTACTATCTTATCTTGTTCTTCCACAGTGAAATGTTTCCCAAACAATGGCCACAGTTCACACTCTTCCCTGAAAATATGCTGATCCAGGGTCACTCTTATGGATTTGCACATCCCCTGAAGCTTTGTTGCAAGTTCGTTATACTTCTTGACATCATCACTATCATTTGCATCAGAAGTTCCAAAATTACTATCACCCAAATCCCCTGCCATATGGGTCAACTGCAAGGCTTCATGAAGGACAAAAAATTCAGAAAGAACGCAAGAAATATCTTCAAACAATTGTTCTTCTTGCTTATGGTCTAACATGTATGAATGGCTCACATTGTGAAGGGCCTCTTTGGATTCTAATGCTGGAAATACTATATCATCTTCTGCATTACTATGAGCTCTATATAAACCCCACAAAAGACGAAATCTTCCACTAAATTGCCTAATAACTGTCTCGTCACTGTCACTCAGCTTTCCAGATTCAACATCTAGATACTCCAAGTCTTTGCGTATAGCTTTATGGAATTTAAATATGGTATCAATTGGTCTTTCTGCAGAGCCAACATCACATGAGCTGCTCTCTGCTTCCCATATGAAAAGGCTGGAATTAAGAGAAGGAGCAGAAGAGCTGAAAGACAAAGAGCGTAAGGACTTCGTTGTCGAAACTGAACTAAGCCCCAAATTGTTACTGTTTACTCCTAAACCTGGTACACAACAAGACCGGGGACTACAGCACTGTTTCTGGATACTTTCACTCTCCAAAGTTTCAGGTACATCTCCATTGCTCAACTTCAATGCGTTTCGCTTGACTGGTCTTTTGTTGCCATCTGACTCAAGTATTACTGAGCAATGTCTGCAAGATGATGCAGAGGAACAAAAACAGGATGGCTGATCAATATCTTCTTCAATATCAGAAAGTCTTTGAGCAGGACAGCAGTCTGATGTGCCTGAAGACAGACACAGGCCTTCATTACGAGCCTTGCATGCCCAACCACTGAAGAGGGTGACTAGAGCAGAATCTGCTGTTGGAGCTGAAAAAGAATACGTTGTCAAACATAGATAAGAAACTCGGAAACACTATTTCTTAAGAAAGAAAGGGGAAAAAAATAGAAATAGGAACCTGCAAATTGCATGTTTCTCAGAAACATATTTGCTTCTTCTTCTGTTAAAGATCTTACCAACCATGGTAGGACTCTCTCAATCAATTTCAGAGGCATCATGCATAAGCTTTGATACAGAAGTTCACATTGTCTTCTAAAGCTGAAGTGCTTTCTCGCTAGTGGAAGAACCTATAGATGAGAATGATGATTATTCACAAGTTATATAGATTTAAAGGGAGATTATTTGATAATATCGTATAAAAAAACGTTCGTGCCATATTTCTCTTCCCATAGAAGTTAGTTAATCAACAAATGGATACTGCAGTTGCTTATTATTTATCAACATCTGCAAATATGACACTCGAATTTCAGCATTTTATTGATCTTCCTGTTGTAATTAATTGCATTTGCATAACATATTTACATCTTACGCTAGTCACTCAAAAAGTTCACCACATGAACAATGATGGCTCACCTGAACTTCTTCATTATGGAAATGCCTCTGTATGGTTTCCATTATATGATCAGCATGTGAGCATAACTTGGAATAAAATTCAACTTCTGAATTAGATGCTGCTCCTTCACTTAGAATACTTTCAATCAAACACCGAAAGTCATTAAATTGGCTTTCTTCTTCAGCATGCTCCTGAAAGAAAGAAAACTCTCCATCCACCGCCGGAAAAATAACCTTGTCCTCAGCAATACTGCATTCACAATACAAAACAAAAAAGAATTTCAGCAGTAAAGGTTGGTGTTTACTATAGTACAGAAATGTTTAATTGAAGAAACATATGACTTTAACAAGAAGGACATTGTTAATACAAAATTAACGCAATACCTATGAAATATGCAAACATCAGCAATGAATTGCAATCTGTCATTAAAAGCTGATATGTCAGTAAAATCTCCAGAGTGTTGTATCCTTCTGGTCTCCACTGCTATCTCACTTAGCTCTTTTTTTATTGCATTATGCCAGAGCAATATCTCATCTATAGGGTGTGTTCCGGTGGCATCAGAAACATCTAGCATAGATCCAGAATGTTTCCTTTTTCCTGTTGTTGTGGATTCGCATACACAATTGACTCTTCCAGCCTGATGGGTTAACGGGCTAGAACAACATTGAACTTGAGAATGATCTGCACTACTTTGAATTGTATTAACACTACTTCTCCCTTCCATCCAAGTGAAAACAACCTTTAATAAGCAACATTAAGCAAGAATTAGATATATTAAGATTACACTTCAACCAAACAGTAACTATAATTTTTCTATCATGTCTATTGATAAAAACTTCTGCTTATATCAATACCACTATTGGGTTGTAATTTCCTTGACTTCTTATGCTTCCTGAGGTATACTCTCCTTATCAAAGAACTGCTTTACTTCCCCACCTCTAAATATATGACCCTCTTGAGATTTTTCTTCGTCCCTTTTTTTAGGACCCCTTTCAAATTTTAATCTGTTATAATTATTTTGTTATCAACATCCCCATGATTATGTAACATCTTTTTTACAATCTATAATAAATACGGGGATAAAAACATAAACTATTTTTTCTCCAGAAGGTTAAACTTGTAGAACAATATCAATTCTCAACAAATCGATATATTCCTGTCAATTTTCTTAATTCTCGTGATTTGGTCAACGGGGTCCTAAATTAATGGAAGGGGTAGCAATATATTGAACCATCAGCTTGAACACAAAAAATGACATCATTAACTTAGAAAATGGAACAACAATGTTCTAAAGCAGCATTTGAAACCGCACCTTTTGAAGAAGCCTTTCCTCTGGCACAATCTTGATTAAGAAATCTCGTAAATCCTGAGATTCATCTGCTGATATAGATGTTGAAAGCCAGGGAAGAAATTCTGCCATCATATTCACAGGAATACTGCAAAGAAACTGCCAAACTAAGGATGCTTGTTCCTCAAGAGAGAACTTCTCAATAAGTAGAGGAAAAACCTGATATAGCCCAACAAACAAAAAATTAGATGCATCCCCGAAACAAATAAGATTATTTATCTATTTAAACTACACAGCTGTGACAAATGTTACAATGAATACTTTTGGACACCATATGAGTAAACGGATATCTGTATTGTGCAAACTTTCTTAAGGATGAAACTTGACTGACTTATCCATACCGCATATTAAACTATTTCAAAATATGTAGATCTTTATATATTAAGCGCACACTTAATATAAGCAAGGGACATTATCAAAGAAAGCTTTTATGTACAATTAACACATTGATGAATCGTAACAATATCAATGCATGCGGTGGCACAAAATTCTACTTGCAATGGAAACTATGTAAAACATTTTTTTCTAATGCATTCTTGAGTTCAATTTTAGTATTAATAAATATAATTATATAAAATACTCATTTGCCATACTGAAGTATTGACAGTTTAAAAATTAGAAACAAGAAATAGGATTTCCCATTTAGCAACCACATAATTTGATCTTTGAAATACTTGTTTAGCATGGAAACTTACAAATGTGAAAACAATAGCAATGTTAGATTACTTATTAATACTACATCGATGGTCTAATAATATGAATATGCTGATGTGAGTGGCACCCTAACACCTGGAGGACCAAAGTCAGTTAATGCAGCTATTGCTTCCATTTGGAAGGCTATTTGATATGAGAACCCCCGTCTCCCACGGCAATATTCAAACTTAATGCAAGGAAAATCTAAACAAATGAGTTATCTTTTTAGGCCACGTGGCAGAACATATGAATGCTGAGGATTAGTTTTCCAAGATGATGAAACATAAGGGGAAAATAGGAGAAAATGAATTCTTATCATAAGGTTTAAGTATCCTAGAAATTATTGGATCTCTCGTGATAAATTTTGAAAATAAGTTATTTCAGATAAGAGCCAAAGGATGTGAAAATGTAAAGTGGACAAAACAAAATCAAGGGATATAAACCAATGAAACATGATTTTATATTTTTTAATCTTATAACTATAATCTTCAACAGCTATACCTAGTTAAAATTTTAACAGCATCTCAATATTCCAACCTTCAGGGATGCGATTTTTCTTGTTGACTTAGGAATAAACAATAGGGAAGCAAGAACAAAGTGCTTTGAAGATTTCATATATTAGGTATTCATAACCGAAAAACAATAAATACCATCTCATATTCTCATGTACATTAATAAAGCAATTTACAATCTAGTTAAAAATAATAATCTTTACATAAAACCTGGACGAACTTAAATGATTGTTGTAGGTTTTACACTTGATTACTCTTGCTGAATCACCAAATGAAACCTAGACTGTTGCGCTAAAAGAAATATTGTCTACAAGAACATTTAACTCACCAATTAAACAAAGCACAAATACATAAGATACAACAACAAAAATGTGATATGACTATATAGTAATAGTTTTAACACATTAGCCTGCTAAAGCTGTGATATAATAGTTAATAATAGCAGGGTTTTTTCTTAATAGAGAGGTCCCTTTATCCTCCAAACTCCTTGTAATTATCTTATCTTTATCTTGTTTTTAATCAATAATAATAATAGTGATAGCAGAATTTTAGCTTGAAAGAAAAAAAACATGAAGCATTGTGTTGGAGTAACTGTATAATCTCCCTCTTTATTACTTTTCTATATTTAGTCTTTTTTTTAATATAATAATATTCTCCTAAAATTAAGAAGATCATGAAGTTGTAATCTCCCTATTTATACCAGCTATTGCTGCAAAATAAAATATAACAGTATTCCCTATTTTCTAATATATTGCTGGGTATTTTCTAATATAGTGCAATACTAGATAAGAGCTGATAAATAACCTTGTACCTGTTCCTCTTCCTTTGCCAAGTGTTGACTAACTGATGTCTGTAAGGCTCCTGTGCAAGATGCTAACTCTCTGGGAAAACTTTCGTCATTCTTGACAGAAGAATTTAACAGCTCAAATAGATGATCAAAAAGATTGCTTTCACCCTTGTGCTCAAGAGAATAAGTTTTTGCAACATTCTTCACACGTCTATCTAGAGCGGGAAAAATCACCTACATTCCATAATACATTTCTCTCATAACATTTGAAACAAAGCAGAAGAGATAAAGATTGATAAAAGCCAAATTAATTCAACAATGCTTTGTTAAAAGACTGAAAAATCAACATGCAAAGCATATAGCTTTATCATTGTAAAAAAAAGAAATAAATAAACTCTATCAAGAAATTTATCCAAAATTCAAGACAAAACAAATCAAACCAAAATGGAAGATCTAATAATTTAAATTAGAAAATAAAGTACTTCCAAAAAAAATGTAACAAAGAACTGTCTGTCAAAGAAAGATCATTTCATATAGATTGGGAAAAACTGAAACTAGTTTATGTTCCACAAACTGTTTGCTAACTACATCAACTTCTTATAAAAGCTCAATTTAGTAATGAATTAGCACTAGATTACCATTACTATTTGCATTAATCCGGTCTTTCTCCTTTTTCAAACACATATCTTTTAATCAGTATTACAGTAGCATATATAGCAACAAACATGTGAACAATCCTGCAATAGCACAATTCTAGGAAGTTTCTGCAAAATACTTTGCATACAATATCTATATCGGCAGTCTTTCCATTGGGTTAATACTTAAAATATTAGAAGGAATCATATCTGAATTTTATATCGATTTTTCTTATCAACTGAGAAAACCAAACACTATCTACTTGAACTATAAATACCACTGTGACGAGAGAAGGATAACTATTATTTCAATTCAATTTTAAAGTATGTCTTAGCACCTGAAATTAGCTTCTTCCTCGTAGCTAAAGTGTTGTATATATATTACAGTTTTCCTTTTTACAGTGTCTTTCTATGAATACTAACAACAACAACTAAATTTTATCTCACTATCTAAGGCAGGCTCATGGATCAACTTCTATCATAATGTTCTATCTAGGATCATGTTTCTCTCCAAATCATTATTCTCGAGATCTTTCTTAATAATTTCTCTTATAGTTTTTATAACTCTTCCTCTATCTCTATCTCTTTGACTCCTCTGGGATCTACTCTCCTTACAACATAATCCACATGTCTTCTCTCTTCATGCTCAAACCAGGGAAGTCTATTTTCCACCCTCTTTTCTACTATAAGTGTTACCCCCAACACTCTCTAATATTGTCATTTTGAATCTTATCTTGTCTAGTCTTACCATACATCTAATGCAACATCTTCATTTATGCTACACTGACTTTATTCTCGTGTTGATTCTTAACCGCCCAACATTCTACCTCGTACAACATCGCATGTCTTATCGCAGTCCGATAAAAATTTTCATCAATTTGAGTGGTACCTTTGTGTCACATAAAACCTCTGAAACCTTCCTCCATTTCAGCCACTCTACTTGAATTCGATAGTTTACAACCCTCTCTATCTTGAAGAATGATGTGGTCACCAACACAGTCACCTCTAGGTTAGAAACGTTTCTCGTTTGCTGAACTTACATTCCATATTCTTCCTCTTACTTTTGTCTTACTTTTACTTTTGTGTAGGCAAAATTCATGCATTTCTAAAGCTAATCTTCAATTTCAAACTCCAAAATTAAAAATTAAAGTAAGAGGAAGAATAGTAACAGAAGATTAAATTAAATAAGAATAACAAAGATGCATAGCAAGAAAATCAATTAGTTCAGTAGATGCTATAAACATTCAGACCTAAAGTTAGAAGGGAAAAAGGAAAAGAAAAGATATAAAGAATAAAGAAACAAAAGCATTATTCCATTTCTTCAATGAAAATACAGTCAACTAACAAAATCTTCAGTTTCTACACGATTTCTCTCGCCAACGAAAATATGATGAATATACGGTACAAAAAAGAAGAAACTAGAATATAAAATAAAAAGGTGAACCAAGATTTGCACCTCATCTTCAGCATTGGAGTGGTGTCTGTAAATGGAACTGAGAAAACGGTAACGCTCGATTAGCGGCTGAATATCAGAGCGATTACCGGTAGCAAATGCCATGGCTAATCGGTGCAAAACGTCAAGCTCATTCCGAATCGCTTTATGAAAGAACAAGAAAATCAAAATCGGCGAGTCGAGTTTGGAGCACTTCAAACCGCCATTAAGCGCCGAAGAGGAATCGACTTTGTTCGCGGAGTTCGTTAGAACCGCCACTCCTCCGCCGTCTAACGGCGTCGCCATCTGTGCGTTAAGATATTTTGGTATTTGTTTCCTTTTTCATGAGTTTTATCACGTGTTCATTTCGTTTCTCTCTCTCTCTATACGGTGGCAATGGCAGTTTCGGCAAGAAATAGTTGGAGAGAGAAAGTCTCTTCTTCTTCTCTCTTTCTCTCTCTAAGTCGTTTTGGTGATAAGCGGGTGGAGATGAAGGAAGGAAAAGATGGATTTGTTTGGTTTTGGTTACGACGATAAGAGAGAGACCCTACTAGAAGCGGGAGTGCGAGGGAGGGACAAATTTATATATAAAAGGCCCCATTGCCACGTGGGATCATCATGTCTTTTGGTGATTTAAATTAATGATCATAGAATAATAGGAGCATCAAAGTTAATGCACATTATGGATTTTAATACTAGTATCATCACTTATTGTGAAAATATTTTAAATGATTAGTTTATCATAATTAATGAATTGTTGTCGTTATGAAAAATTTTGGAGATGTTGAAAGGTTTTGTAACTCATAGTATGAACATTAGTTATGGAAATGTAGTCGATTCCAACTTCCAAAATAATGTATAAAAATTTAAACTACATATAATAGGATGTAAATTAATATCTATGGGACAGATAATATGATATTTGTGTTTGTTTCGTTAGATAAATATGATATTCATATCCGCTCTTTATTCATGCGGATATTCGCTAAACGGGTAATCTGCAGATTTTAAGGTATTCGTAGATATTTATAGATAGGGTCATGCTAACATGTGCTCTAAGGGCACATGTTAAGGATACTATAATTAGAAAAGGTTAAATATAATTAAATGCAATAAAGTCATATTTAAAATTTCAATACATTGAATGCACAAGTTCCAAGAAAAATTTCTATAAATATCTCATTAACTTGTGCCCGCACATGTTAGCTTTTCCCTTATAGATATCCATGAATAACACTATTTTTCTAAAATTATGTTTTGAAAAAAATATTTTTAGTTTCTTTTAAAGACACAAGAAATTATTATCACATAATATTCTACAAATCTCTCTTATTTTAACAACAAAATTTAATCAAATTAATTTCCTTCATTTTAACCAACGTATAATATCTCATACATTTCATTTCTTAACAACAACAAAAAAAAGTATATTGTGATTGTGAGTTATGGTAGAAAAGCAGACGACAGAGTAGCAGAAAGGATGACATTGATTTGACGGAAAAAGAGCGATATTGGTTGGTTGGAATGTGGAATTGTTGAAGTGAAGTATAGAGCGTAGAAAAGGCATAAATATGAAATGGCCAATAAAATTTGTATAGAATATAAAAGTTTTCTTCAAAGAATATATATATATATATATATATATATATATATATATATATATATATATATATATATATATATATATATATATATATATATCCATACCTGCGAATACAGGTAACATTAAACTTGTATTCATATCCATTAATCTATGCGTATTAAATATATATTTATTTTATTCGTGAATATCTATTAAACTACCCGCCTCGTACCCGTTGGATTTAATCCACATATCTGTGGGTATGGATATTTTTGTCATCCCTATATATCAAACACATTTCTCATTTAAATAACATATCTAAACTACCTATTACATAACCAAATGCTTAATTTCCACAAAGGTATATAGAAATCAAAAAAGTATAGAAAATAAAAAACTTACAAAATGTGAATTTATTTTGATGTTGAGTGAGCTATTTGAACGATTAAATATTGATGACAGAGGCTTTGAAGTCAGTTAATTAAGTATGAGAGAATGTGAGTTGAAAGATCTTGAAACTTCAGAGGTTTTGAGAGTTTTGAGAGTTGTGTTTTGATAAGTGAGAAATTAAAAGGGTTTGACGCGTATTTGATTAAAATAGCGTTCGAGGATATATCTTTGTGAATTACACGGAGAAGCATTTCCATAATTGTTTTCGGCGTAGCCTTAGGGCTTGATTCAGGAACAAACATGTTTAGGGTGCGTCCGAAGATATATTTTTTAAGTTTAATAATTGTTTTGATTTTTCATTAGAGTGGAAACTTAAACAATTCCCTTCAAAATCAATATTATAATTAATGACATGTAGAGTAAGAAACCACTTTCTCCTAATCCTCCTGAATTATAAGGGAACAAATAATTAATTTATATAAAAATGTTAAAGTTTTTTTATAGGTTATTGGTTATGGAAAAAATGAAATAAAATATAACTTTTAAAAAAATAATTATTTAAAAGTATTTTATAAGTTATTCATGTTCGCGGATGATTTATTGTTGTTTGGAGAGGCCACGAAAATTCAAATGTAGTGTGTGGCGAATATTTTGTATAGATTCTGTGCTGTTTCGGGACAGCAGGTGAGTAGGGATAAAACTAACATTCTTTTTTCATCCAACACAGCTAGAATGATACGGGATAAACTTATTCGGATCTCGGGTTATCGAGAAATAAATTCCCCAGGAAGATATCTTGGGATTCCATTGACGGGGAAGGCTCCACGAAAAAAGGATTTCGAGTATATTATTAATCAGTTGAATGTCAAGCTTACGTAATGGAAAGCTAATCATCTGTCTTTTAATGGCCATGTTACACTTGCTAAGAGTGTGTTGGAAGCTGTACTGATTTACCCGATGGTGACTAGCATAATTCCTAAAAGTTGCATAGATGTAATTCATCATATGCAACACAAATTTATTCAGGGTGACAGTGATCAACAGAGGAGATATCATGCGGTTGAGCAGGACACCATTGCACACCCTCATAAATGCGAAGGTTGGGACTTAAAAGACTTCGGGAAATGAATGAGACTTGCATTCTGAAGATTGGTAGACAATTGCAAGTGGGATCTAATGAGTTTTGGTTTAATGTCCTTCGGGTCAATTGTTGCAAGCCAAGGCTACGGATTCACACTTATGGAAGTCGTTGACAAAGTTGTGGCATATTCTGTAGGAGCATAGCTGGTGGAATATAGGTGACAGCAACAATATAGATTTCATCACGGATGCTTGGATAACTAAAGGCATGTGGTTGAAAGATTATAATCTTCAAGTTCCTCATCATCTGCAGAAGGTGAAGCTGGCGGAGATGGTAAACACCGTCGGGAAGTGGAATTGGCCAGAACATACGAATTGGATGCCGATAGAAATCATTACTCGTATAGCCGCGTTGATGCCACCGACGGCGGTAAACAGTGTAGATATGTTGCTATGAAACGACAACAACCATGGTAAGTTTTCTATCTTTTCCATGTATCATAAATTATGTAATATAGGCAGTCAGGAGCATGATGACGTGTGACATCGTATTTGGAAGCTGCAAGTTCCTGAGCGTATACGAGCTTTCATTTGGTTAATTAAACATGAAAGATTATTAACAAATGATAAGTTGTCAAAATGGGGTTGGGCACGGGGTGGTGTGAGCATTGCGGGAATTGTCTGGAGACGATTTTACATGTACTGCGTGAGTGTAAACTTATCAAACCCTTATGGGTTCATGTAGACCATCGTATCCATAGACACAGTTTTTTATGTATAATCTGCAGGATTGGATTGCGGTAAATATTCATGGAAATCATTGAACCCAGTTGCAAACAAAGTGGAGTAAATTACGGGCAACCGGGTGTCATACATCTTGGAAGGGGCGAAATAAAGAGAAATCGAAGCCGTGCCTTTGACACTTTATTCTTCAAGGCTCCAATAAGCATGAATACCTATAAAAACAAAGGAAAAACTATCAAATGGTATAAAAGTATATGAAAATACAACTATTCACAAAGTATACGTATTTATACACAAAACGGGGAATTATTCAAACGGTATTAACAAAAGTATCGATAAGTGCCACTATTTACATACACAAAATAAGTACATTTTGGCACTTATCAAACTCTCCCCAACCTGAAACTTTGTTTGTCCTCAAACAATGTCAAATAAATCAAAGAATCAAAAGTAATAAACCAAAGAATTGTGAATCAACAAGTTTAGAAAAACCAAAAACAAATGTATGGCTCAATACAAAAATGTATAAACAAAGTAAATACTTACCACTATCTTACAACGACAACATGTAAACGAAACGAATCCTAAGTACAAAAATCACGCAAAACATTCTAAAACAATACATGCTATCTCATGAATCACACCTAGCAAAAATTTCATCAATGGATGAAGAACACTCAAAGGTGAAGGACTTCTAACACTCATCCAACAATCTTGCAAACAAAAGATTAAATTATGCATTCATCCAAAAATCACATTGAAGATACAAAAGCAAGAATCACAAGGACTTTTCAAGGTTGTAATGTGGCTTGGTTAACAAACAAGGGATATGTCCTAAGGCTAATCGAAACAAAAACTTGCCTAAACCTAAGGGAGTGATCAATCCACCAAAGTCCTAAGCAACAAAATCTCGATTAAACTTCTTCCTTATCCACATGTTTCTCAAACCAATCACAATACTTATTAGCACAATTATTTGCTTCTCTTTTCTTTTGTTTTTGAAAACTTTCACTTTTTTTTTTCTTTTCACCTTTTTTCTTCTTTTTTTTTTTCAACCTCATAGCAACAACCACGTAAGTAGCAACCATTTCTCTCCCCAACTTGAATTCAACCACACCATCATATGAATACTCCCTACTTTCTAAGGCAAGGTAAAAATTCATACCAAAAGTCATGGTTGAGGGTTCAAGAAAACAAAGAATTAATCATCCATGCAAAAATGAGAACTAAACACTCAAAGATAAGCATTTAGCAAAAACAACATGGACATTGACAAAAAGCTCAAAAGGGTTAACAAATGATCACACACTCACAAGGTGAATTAACTATTTGGTTTTGGTAGTTGTGCTCAAAATGAAACAAAATGCCTTGATCCTTTTCATGCTTTCATAAAATAAACATAAACAAAAGATTAAGCATAATAAAATCCAGTTAAAACAAAGATTGTGGCCTCCAGCATATATGAACAATGGAAAGCTTCCTCACATTTATGGTTTGGGAACTAAAGTGATTCAATCAGCAAGCAAGTAATGCAAAAGAATGAATTGTATGGTAATTGTACAAATGAAAAGTTTCCTAAACATGTTATGCTATAGAAAGCGATAAATGAGTACCTTGAATGATACGACTTCAAAAACAATATCCTACCATACATCCGCAAGTTGAAACACTCAAGCTTTGGAAAATCACCTCAAAAATCTTCGAATCACCGAACAAAATTCGAGTACAAACAACCAATAAAAGAATTAGAAAAACAAAACCAATATATACTACTAATTAGCCTTGGTGAAAGTGGGAAAAATGAGTGAACCAGGTGGAATGGGAACCCCACTGGTACAGAGCAGAAAAATAAAATTCTAGTATGCTCGCTTAGCAAGCTCTGCTCCGCTTAGCGGGCATAGCAGAAACCAGAAAAATCAGAACAGGATCTGTTGTTCCAATCACTCACCACTTCACCTAAATACCTTATAAATAGAAATATAAACAATATTTACAACTGTTGGGGTGCCTCCCAACAAGCGCTTGTTTTACGTCGTTAGCTCGACGCCTTTATTGTTTCGGTGTTTGGAAAGTAGACTCCTCTCGTCATGCCATGGTAACGTCTCACCGCACAAGTCTAAAGAAAGTTTCCTAACCAACCACTCAACAAATGTTACTGGTACAAATATATACAATGATTAAACGAACATAAAAGAAAACACAAGTATACAAATATGTACATGAACAAACACATATATACAAACATGAAACACTTATAACTATTAACATACACAAAGAGAAAGTTGGTGAATGTTGGATGCATGAGTTGAAAAGTGAAGATTTGTAAGTAAAGAGCTAATCCGAGATCAACATGTTTCACCAACATTCACCAACATAAGTATACTTGTATGTAACATATACAAGTAAAACTATATGGTGGACATAAACAAGTAAACATGTACAAGTAAGTATATATACAAGTGAAACTATACAATATATACAAAGCTCAAAACCACGAAAACTATTGCGATGCAATCACAACCATCCCCGGCAACGGCGCCATTTTGTTGAATGCAGTATAGGGCCAGCAACAAAAAAAAAAGATTTGGAAATATTGATCCGGGAATTATCGTCCCATTCAACAGTTTCTACAGTTTCGAACTTGGGTTTGAATGAGCAAAAAGTAAACAAAGATATAGACAGGAAAAGAATAAACACATTCTTAGAAGAGAAATAACTTATCAGGAATGTAAATATATTCACTCTTCACAAACACACACTTACCAACCCGTTATACTCAACATACGATACTCATCCATGTTATCACGTATCTCTCACATAAGCGTCCATCTCTGGAGCACAAACGAGATCATCTCACAACTAAGGTTATCTCTAACGCGAAGTCACGAGAACATCCGTATTCTCGCGTCGGCGATCTCTCGCGCGCCGCTCAAACACAAAAGCATTAAGAACAGATACCCACAGTGAATGTTAGCTCTAAATCTATCTCTAAAGTTCAGAAACTAACAGATAATCATCCTAGATAAGGATTCAAGAAGTTTATCTCTAAAGCACCCCAAATCCCCAGCATAGAGCAAAAATCCAGGATAACATCAACACAGATTTGTAAAGCAAGTTAAATATAACATTATAATCGGTAAATATACATAAGATTCAAGTAAATATACAAACAAACCCAACCAAAGAGAAATACACAAAGAAGAAGAGAAATGAACCGAAGATCTCCCGGTTTGTCAGCTCCGTTCCACGCTCAATCCACCCCCGATCATCCTTATGCAACCTCCGAAGTTGTTTTCTAAGCCAATTTTACTCTAAGAATGAAGTTGATGGTGTTGGGACTCAAAAATACCCAAACCATAACCTAAAAATGTGATTTTTGCCCCTTTTAACGAGCTGCTGTCTTAGCAGGTCCGCTCAGCGGACCCCCTCCGCTTAGCGGAGTCTGCTAAAAATCAAAATATATAATCCAGGTGTATTTTTACATAAAATTGAATCTCATTAAACAATCAAATAATTTGCACCAAATTAAATTGTTTTTCAATCTAAACAATCAATTACTAAATGAGAAGCCACAACATTCATACACATATCCATCAACAACTGCACCAATAGACTCCCATTATTAATCCAGCCAACAACATCAACATTAATAATTGCATAACACAGGTTTCAAGAAGAGTAAAAATTGGAGGTTTTCGTATGTGATTGATCAAAATAAAATTGTGCTTATTCTCAACTAAACTCCAAATATTATACACATTTCAAATGATCTTTCAATTCTAAGAACCCTCAAATTAGTAAAGCTCTACTCAATTCCCCTAATTTATATCTTTTCTCAATGTTTCAACAAATATATCATAAAAATGATGTTTTAACATTTATGAAACTAACTAAAATATTTTTTATAATCAAAATTTTTAACTTCAGATATATATAAATATAAAGATTTAAACCTTAATTAAAATTAAAAATAATATGCAATCAATACATAATTTTTCAGTTATCTATCTAAGACATCCATGAATATGACACAACTTAAAAAGTATTGAATATGGAAACCAAGAGTGTGTTTGGATAAAGCATTAAGGGAAAGTAATTTTTTTGAGGAAATTTAAAATGATTTGATCAAAATCTATTGTTTGGATACAAAAATGAAGAATTGTTAAAATGATATGAGTAGAAATTTATGGAGTATTTCATCTAAGTTAAATTTAATCATTTTTAAATGACACCAAAAACTAAAGAATTTGAAATTCCTCTCATGTTCCATAGAATGTATTTGTTATTATTATTTCTTCAAATTTTACAAATTGGTCCTCATATTTTCCAAAATTATAAAATTAACCCCAAATTTTTTTATAAAATTGCAAATTGGTCCTTAATAATTTTAAAAATTTACAGTTTGATCCTTCACATTTTTAAAAATTGCAAATTAGTCCCTACTTTTTCATTTTTTAATTTGGTCCAAAAAATTTAAATTTTATAAAAAATGACTCCAAAAATCTAACAATGAATTCTCTTAATACTTCATCCAAACAAAATAATTTAAAAATAAATGGATTTGAATTGAATCATTTGAATTACTTTAAATTTTATATTGCTTTAAAATTTCTAATTATCTCATCCTAACACACTCTAACTTAATTTCAAATCATATTATTTGCACCCTTTTCATATCATTCTAACCATTTGCCATTGTTTATGGGACAATAATAATTTTATTAATATTCCATTCATGATTATTTCTTTTTGTATATGTAGTAGGAATTAATTGTTAGCTTAGTATGCCTCCTTCCTATTGTGTGTATATATATACACACACCATACAAAAATAATATTTCACAAGATATTCACTCATTATTTCATATAAGAACTCCCTTATTCCCATATCAATCCTAGTACAACTGAAATTTTTTCATGTCAATATGCACTTCTATTTCATTTTACTTTTGATAAAATGAAAAAGAAAGGTAACTATCACCTTTTAGACATGCATGTGTTAGACACAACTATGACACACATTTTTCCATTAAATATTGACCTGTCTTTTTACTAATGGATCCACTTATAAGGTTTATGTTTCGACTTTTTAGTCTTGTTCTCTTACTTTAGTTGAAGATTCCTTATCCATTCATTCAATAATCAATCAAAAATTGTGTAACTTTACTGTTACATACATTAATAGATTATAGATATACTTTTTAGGCCATTTTCATCCAAGTTCCCTCCCCCACTATTAAACTTTAGACCATTGTTAATAGTAAAATACTTTAGTTTAGACTTTAATTAGACCCACTAAATTACTAATATATAGTATTAGAGATAACCAAAGATGTAATGTTATTGGTTACTCCACTAAAAGGAGAAAAATATATTGCAACTTATGAAATTCTGAGCGTGCATTTGCATGCCTTGTATCATGATCAATCTACAAACTCTATTTGGGAAGAAATGAAGACTTAATAAGTTGCATTTCTAGAATTATAATCAATTGAATTAGTTTAGTAATGACTAGAATTTCATTATTTAAAATCAATAAATAAGAAGTCGCAAATTCAAATATGTATATTTGTATTAAGTTTCGTAGCATCGACATTTATGGAAGAAAAAAAATTGTGTTTGTGTCGATGTCCGAAATCAACACTGACATTTGTGATTACGTTTAATTTATTCATATTTTAATTTATTTTTAATGTCGACATATCAATATCAGTGTCGTATTTTTTACATCAGTATTTCATAGATAATAAGTAAGATGTCGTAAATTCGAACTTGCGATTATGGAATCAAATGTTTTCGCAACTACCCATTGAGATTGATTAACTAGTGTAATGTGATTTAACATCCACTTATGTGATCCAAAGTGAGGCCATGTCACATAATTTCACCAAGTACAAATAATTAATAAGTTTGGTCAGCTTGAATATGGCCGAAATGTCTTTTAGGGCAACACAACTTAGGTGCTTTAGCGTGCAAAGATAGATTTCATTTGGTATCAACAAATCTTTAATGGTGAAAAGGGTTAGAAAGAAAGTGTGGAAAAAAACAAGCTCTAAGTGCTTGGCTATCAAATCTCCAAATGTAATGGTGGTCAAATCATTACTTAAATAAGTTACTCACTAATTGACTTTACATGATAAAGGAGAAAGAAAGATAGAAGAAAATAACTTCTTTCGGTGGTCTGCAATTTCTCATTATTTGGTTGAGCTTATGATTCATTATGGCTTTCTTCTACTTATTCTCAATCAAACACCACCGGAATCTAATTAACGGGCACAACCAGCTGCAATGTTATTTTTTTAAGGGTTAAATGCAATTTCCCCCGTCATTAGGGCGTGTTTCAGAATTGCCCCCTGAATAATTTTTTTAAAAATCACACCTTTATAAAAATGAAAACCCAATTTCACCACATCCTTTTACTACCAGTGCTGACTGGACATTTGACTATTGGATGACTTTTTCACTTATTTTAGTGTATACTTGGAAGTCTCAACTCTTCTCAAAGAGAGATTAGGGTGCTTTTTACACCGTATATATAGATGCATCTCATTTAGTGCTGCACAGTAGCCAAGGCAAGAAAAAAACTATTAAAAAATTGATGAGTATATACTAATTGTTCAAATATACGGTGTAAGTGTACAATCCAGTGTACTAATTTACACGTTTTTCTTACACCTATAGCACTACACCGTATGAAAGAGCAAGGAAAAATGCTTTTTGCACAGAAATAAAAAGAAATAAAATTATTAAAAAAATAAAATTGATAAGTATTATGTATAATTATACGGTGTAGTGTTAAAATGTGGTGTATGGATATCTTTTCCCTTATATTAATTTAGATGTCCACTGAACTTGAGTCTTTAGACCATCTCCAATGGTAGTTCCTTCTAATAAGTTCTCCACCTAGACATGCCACATCATAGTACCATTGCATTGCAATGCAACTATGAAAAAATTGTGGTACCCAATCAAATTTGTTTATGAGGTAAAGTTGTGGGCCCAATAATAACTTTTTAGAATTATACAATTAAAATAAAAATTATAAAAATTATTTTAAGATGATGTGGCGAGTGGGACCCATAAAGAACTCAAAAATGGGTTGCACCATTGGAGATGCTCTTATGTACATTTTCGCACCCTAACATTCATGAATTTTATGGGTTGCTATGAATAAGACCTGAATTTAATGTGTTCCTATGAATAATAAGTCACCAAGATCGACAGATTGTGACACCACATTAAATTTTTATATTGGACATACTCCCTCCGTTTTTTATTATAAGTCGTTTTGAAAAAAATATTTGTATTTAAATATAAGTCGCTTTACAATTCCAATGAGTAATTAATGCTACTTTTCCTATTATATCCTTAAATATTTATTATTCTCTCTCATTTCAATTATATAAATTTATCTTCCACATGTCATTAATGAAGGATAATTTTGTAAAAACCTTCATAATTTCTCATTTTCATACAACAATTATTATTTTTCTTAAACTGTGTGAAAAGTCTAAAATGATTTATAATAAAAAACGGAGGGAGTAATTTATATTTATAAAACCAACTTGTAAGAGATATCCCTTTATATGTAATTTCTAAAACTCTAATCAGATCTTATCTTTAATCTATTTGAAACTTGACTTTTCTGATATTATTCAACACTTATCAGATACTATGTTGACAACAACAGGGACAATATAATTTATTTTTGGTAAGCATAATGGTTTATTTATTTTATAAGCATGATTTAGGCATATTACAGTATGGCCCCATAAAATGAGCCCAATAAGAAAACCTAGTAAAATCACTTAAGTCTTACTCAGAAACTGTCATTAATTTCTCTATCTCTCAACAGACTCTCTTAACAGGTTTACAGCATAAACACCTAGAGCATTAACCCACCCTCAACAATTCAGATGCATTCGACATTTTGACCTTAATGAGATACAGGTAAAAAGAGGCATGTATCCACCAGTTTTCTCCAAACAAAACATATACCGAGACCATGAGAATTTCAAGAAGCATGACTAAAATGTAATGGGAAACGTTACAAGAGTAAGATTTTCATATATCTGGAAAAACAAGTGGCAGCTACAACATCCAACTTGATAACTCACTTTTTTAATATGCTCATTCTATGACATGTACAAAAAACAGACAACAAGGAAAGAAAACAATGTCAAGATATGAAAACCAAGGACAAAAATATATATGAACAAAGAATCTACAGAACTCAAGGACTCAACTATAAAAATACAGGTAAGCAGCCTCAATCAATAACAACAGGTGATGGTATGTCAAAACAAAATCCTTTTAATGCTACAAAAGAAAATCTGGAATTACTGGTGTTTGGGAAACCACATTTAAGGGTGAATTGGCTCTTTGATGAGTTTTATGTCTGCCATGACGGTGGCTACTTTTTTTCTTTCCCCTCTGATCAGATTCTCCCCCTTCAACAATCTTCTCTTTACCTCTCCGTCTTCTCTCTTTATTTTTGCTACTCGAATTGGGATTTTCAGGATCAAGCTTTTCTGCATCACCTAGATTTTCTTTCATTTCAGATGGAACATCTGTGCCTTGTTTCTTCTTCCCTTTTCGCTTAGTTGATGACTTATCAAGAGACGAACTCGGGTGGGTTTCAGTTCCTAGAAGAACATCTTTTATGGCACCAGAAAGGGAATTGTCCCTTGGCTCTGGCCTTTTGTATGGAATTGGTGCTACATCCCCATCATCCAATTTCACAACTAAAGGCCTGGACTTCATTTGATTTGTCCTTTTCTTCAAAAGAAGTGACTGCTCTGTCAACTTGGCTAGCTCGTCAGCTTCATTACTGTTTGACTTGGGGTCATTAGCTGGAGGATAATCATCTGGAAAAGTATCGCTTTTATCTGAAGCAAGGTAATACAATCCATGCCGTTTCCGGTGTTCAAGCAAGGATGTAGATTCATTTGATGGCCCTGACTCGGCATTTTTCAGAAGATTAGACGAAGACCCATCTGAAGTAGTGCCAAATTGAGGACCTCCTGTGTAAAATGAACTTGACGAAGGTGGCTCAATATCACCACATATTGCCTTTAAGTCGTCCAGATTCTCTTTAAGAACTAATCCATCTGGTACAGCAACTCTTCCCTGTGCACTTATTGAGACAGGACCAAGTTCAATGGAAAAGGCATCGCGGATCGATTTGATAACAGATGAAACCTGAGTATATTTCTCATCCACATTCTGACCAGAGTTCTCAATTATTTCTGCTTTAATTAAGTGTACAAAGGCAAGTATGTTTCGTGCTCTCTCTAGTACTTCAACATCCTGATTTGCTGTTAGCGAACCAAAAATTGATTCAATTCGATTTAATAGGCTTACAACAGATTCATGTGTGAAATTTCTCTTCGAAACATGCGTAACAACTCTATCTGTGTCGTTTTCAACAGACAGATCGTCACAAGATTCAGCAGTTGAATGCCTTGGGTTAAAGTTCTCATCCTGTTCATAAGTTGAACCTTCACATGTAGCCGCTAATTCAGGAGCTTCGGTGTCTTTTTCTACAACAAACATTTCCGAATGTTCACCAGCAAAATTGCCACAATTTGAGGAAGCAGTACCTTCATCTTGATTAATGTAACAGTCCAGACAAAAACTCAATACTTTAAGAACAGAATTGATATAAACAGCTCTTATTGATGGTGGCAAAAGATTGACCCGGGGCTGTACAAGAGCATCGATGAGTTCAAGTGGATCGCTCACAAGCTGTACATACTCTCCAGCAACCCAAGCAGAAGCACACAATATCCTATGCAAGTACACATTACCCAGCAGTGCAGGATCAATCAACAGATCGCGAGCAACCCGAACAAGCTGCAACCTAGCATCCTTAACTCTCATACCAATATCAGTAAGCTGATGCTCAATTTCTTCACCCTTTTGGCAATGAGGAATCGTCGCCATTTCCCCCAAAAGAGATACATACCAATCAAAATCAACAATAATCTCATAAACATTCCTACCACATGTGGTTAAAATAGAACCCAAGATCTCATTGCAAAAATCTGGATCAGATTTCAATGCATAATTAAGCAACACTTTCGATATCTCCACCACATTGCTCTCAGAGACCATAGCCATCAACAACCGCAACGACTCAATTTTAATATTCGAATCTTCATCATCCAAAGACTTAACCACAGCATCCTTATTCTCCAAAACAGCCCACAAATGCTTCGGCGCAGCAACCGACAGCGCGTGCAAACCAAGATACCTAAGATTAGGATCCTGATCAACCAACAACTCCCTAATTTTCGAAACTGCTAACTTAACAGCAGACTCGTGATCACTCAAACTAGTGATCACAGTCCTCACACACTCAAAAACAAGCGATTTTGCTCCAGATCTCCTAATATGCTCACAAATCGGTTCAACAATCCTCTTCCCTAACCTAGGTTCCAAAGGAGCCAACCTAGCAAAAATCTTCAAAACCTTAATAAGAACCCAATTATTCTTCGAATCAACCAAAATCCTATAAAACTCCGGCGCCAACGGAAGATACGACCTCGGATCCTTACAACTAAGCTCACAAAAAACCCCAACAACAGCAGTAACAACCTGAGGATCAGTACTTTCCAGATTCTCAACCAACCGTTTAAAGCAAACCCTAACCGCATCAGGATACTTATCAAAAACCCTCAAGACAACAGCAATAGCTCTATTCCTCACAAAAACCCTAGAAGACGATAACAAATTGAAAAGATCGGGCGTGAGATCACGCGCGAGGTCGAGAGTAGCGATATTCGATAAACAATGAAGCGCGAGTGAAGCGTGAAAGTGGTTCGTCGAAGACAGGTCTTTCCGAAGCTGGTTAGTGATGAGGAGGATAACCGGAGTTTGATCGTGAAACGAAATCGATGCGGCGTGGTAGCCGATTCGTTTGTGAGAGAAGTGAGCAGAAGACATTACCTCGACGACATGGAAGGCGGCCCATGACATGTCGACGCCGTGGATGGCGGAGAGGTAGGTGAGTTTTTGGAGGGCGGTGGATTTGGTTTGGGGATCGGTGGATTTGATTTCGCGGCGGATGTCTTCGATTGATTTGGAGATGAAGGATGATTCGGCGAGGAGATGGAGGCGCATGGATTTGATGAGATCGTCGAGGGTTCGTTGGAAGAGATTGTCCATGATGGAAGAAGATGAAGAACCCGCCATTAGGGTCTAGCGAGGAGGAAGAAGAAGATGATGAAGAAAGGATTGTTCAGACCGGTGAACCGGTGAACCGGTGGTGATACTGATATCTGTTGTTTGTTGATACTTCCGGGAGAACTTGGATTTTGAAAATGGGCCAATTGATTTTTGGGCCAAAGAAAACTAGTAAGGGAATAACATAATACACCCATATGTCTTCTAAGAGATCTCTGACGAGAAAATGTGTTTACGCATGTGCACTTTCGAAGATACATTTTTTTTAATAAAAGGTGATTTCGGATGTCCATATCTGAAAAGATGTATGGGATAGTAGAAACATAATCCTTATAATCAAAGCAACAAAGCATATATTCATCATAAATAATCGAAATTACCTAGATAGTTCAACAAAAACTTAACGTTACAAATTGTTATAAACGGGTAGTTGAAGACGGCGCAACACTTTGATAACATCTTCTCCTTCCGTGTCAAGTGAAGGTGAACGATACTCAAGCTCGACCACCTTCCTATTTTCTAGATATTGCAAGAGAGAGTTCAATATCAGAATCAACTCGGCGAACGGGGTGTCGTCCGAGAACCTAAATTGAAGCGCCATGGTGTAACCACTGTTGAAGTAGACAAAAACAAGGTGAGGATAAATTTGAGTCATTTTTTTTATTGTGGCTTGTGATATTGATGAAAAGCTTTAGAGACCATATTTATAGACTTTTTTGGAGTAATATGCACCCGAGAAATTTTATCTCGCTATCAGTGCATATTTTGGATATGTGTTGATGCTTTTTTTAATTATTGAAAGTTCCTTCGGATGTGCGTATCCGAATTATTGAAGTCAGCACCTCTATGAAGGGTCCAAGGCAGCAGTGAAGTATGCGACGATACTCGAGGACATGACTTCCTATTCCAAGCAACATGTATGCACTAGACAAAGAGAAGATGATAAACCAAGTGTACCCAGTCATTGAAGGAAATCGAGTTCAAGATAGTTCATCAGATATTTAGTGTTGATAAGATATTGTATTGGAAATGTTGAGTCATCTGAGGGTTAATTGACAGAGGTTTATGCCGAGAGAGAGCAAGCATTTCAGATCCAAGGAAATTCTAGTATAATGATTTAATGATGGAAGCTAAGAGGATTTACTTAGAAGGATAAATCAATACGGATTTGGGAGCAATGTAAAACTTGCAATACAATTATCGCAGGGAGTTTCATTTTGGAAAAATGCACAATGAGATCACTAAAGCTTCATTGATGTTAATATAGGAGCGTGAAGTCAGAGATTGTTCATATATGAAGATTTATAGAGTATGAGGTGAAGTGAATAATAGTTATACCTTGGTATTAAGAAAACATATGTTAGAATTGTCTTGGTTACAAGTATGTATGTTTGATTATATTGTGATGAAGTAAGTTGTGGAGTATCACACTCTTTATTTTGAGCAAATGAATTTGTTGTACTGAGAGTCTAATTCCGTGGAAAGCGACATAGATTAAGCAAAGCTTAAGTATAGAACTAAGTGTGGAACGTGGAATAGACTACATCACGCGAGCTCATAAGTAAACGACAGGGGCTGTCAATTGTAAGTCATCTAGATAAGTAACTCTTGTGAGATGAAGCATGTTGTGGATATTTGGTTCGAAAAGAATCTGAGACATTAAGGGAATATGAATGTCGAGATTGAACTCGAGGGTGTACTGTTAATTGACAGAGAAGTAGGAGTGGCTTATTGAAAATTTGGTTGTTGTTTATATTCTTAAGCATTGTTTGGATTGATTTATCATATAGTATGATGTTCATACCTTATTGGAACTAGGAATATCTCAAATCTCTTTTAGTATACCCTTGTAGATGTGGGAGGTTTAGAATGGAGTTGAAAGTTAAAGCGATTCGGATTGATAGTTTTGAAATTGGAATATTATAAGATGTAGTGCGTAGCCGACCATTTGTAGAAATGACAAAGAAGTTAACATTTGGGGAGTCAATCTAGTGAACCATACTAAGTGTGAGTAAGTCTTGGGTGTGTCACTGTTATTACTAATTAGAACCATAAAGAGTGAAGCTATAAGAGACTTGTTTAACAATGATCTCTTTGAGATCAGTTTAATATCTTGATATGTGATGGTGAGGCGTAAGCAGGTAAATCTTAGTATGACATTGTGGGTTTTCACTCAGATACATCGCTTCGAATGTAGACCCTTATGAGAGTAATATCTGATGTATACGATGCTACCATACTATATCAAAATATTTATAAGATATCCTTTTAGGAAGGATTGGGAACGAGGAATTTTGGAATTTAAGTATGTAATTCGGATTGTGAATGTATAAGGATTGGGAACGAGGACTTGTTTAACAATGATCTCTTTGAGATCAGTTTAATATCTTGATATGTGATGGTGAGGCGTAAGCAGGTAAATCTTAGTATGACATTGTGGGTTTTCACTCAGATACATCGCTTCGAATGTAGACCCTTATGAGAGTAATATCTGATGTATACGATGCTACCATACTATATCAAAATATTTATAAGATATCCTTTTAGGAAGGATTGGGAACGAGGAATTTTGGAATTTAAGTATGTAATTCGGATTGTGAATGTATAAGGACGCGAACTTGATTTATTTTTGTGGGATGAAGTTTAGTGATCAAGATGAATGAGTTGGTTAGGTAATGCCATGTTATTCCAAATGTGTAACTATGTGAGTGATTTGGGAAACTCACAATTTCATCATATATCCATTAAATCTCTTTAGGAGAATTATCTAGTTGACGACTCAAAGTTCCTTGAGGGTGATATTTTGTCAGTTGGTAGCAGTCTCGTGTCTGTGGGAGTAGAGAGTGGGTCAGAACCCTATTTCGTAGTCGCGTGACTCTTGTGTATCTATCTCTTGTCAAGTGTTGGTTATGCTCTCCACCGTCGGTAAGAATATTATTTTACTTGTGGATGATCAGTAAGGTTATAATACTGCTTTAGGGAAAATGTGAACCTCCTATAAATACTCATGATCTAGTCAGTAGATACTGTTGAATGGAAGAGCATAGTGAAGTTTCATGGAGTATTACAAAAGGAACTACTCGCAGAAGTAGAAGTGAGAAAATCGCGAACCTAGTGTATGATAAATTGTAGAGTAATGTGAGGGAAGTGAATCATTAGGCGTGGGCGTATGTAGTCGTATTATTAAGTGCAGTTGATAAGGATATCAATGTGAGAATTATGAAGCTTGTAGAATTGTTAGAGGATTTATGAGAGAAGAGTTAGCAGCATTATGTATAGTCAAATGGTTAGGTTATTTTATGAGGTTTTGGGAGGGTTGGTTGCTCCATTCGAATAAAGTATCGTGACTATAGTTTTGGTTAACGTAATACAAGAAAGGAAGTTGTGGGATCCAGAAGGATCCACAACCAAACAGTTCAAAGCGGTGTGTCAGAAGAGCTGAGTGGGAACATGGTTAGAAGTTAATAAGAGATTTAAATTAAGAGTATGATTGAGTTCAGGAAGTTGAGAGTTCACGAATGAAGGATATTTATCGGTGAAGAGAATATAGAAACATTGAGTATGTCAGAGGTTTGGACCGAAGCAAAGCCAAGTGTTGACCTAAGACGGTGATGTAAGAAGTGTTTTTTTCCTTGAGTGGAAGAAATTCGGGGACAGATTTCAATTTAAGGGGAGAGAATGTAATATCCCGTATATCCTTAAGTACTCTAAATGTTGTTAGTTCAGACCAATAGAGTAACCAATAAACTCATAAGAAACCAATCCTTATTAAAAGAGACTTACTTTTATTAATTAATATTTGAGACTGGCTTTTGGTAACATTAATAATTGGTCATTTTTGTTAGTTCATTAGTTTTATGATTGGCAACAATTTTGCAAAAGCATATTTTGACAAATGATTTTTTATAAAATCTTTTAAAATTAATAATGGAACCTGAAGTCACTAAGTTTTTACTTCATGATTTTATAATTTCACAATATTTTAGCGATATTATATATATATTGGTTTCTCTTTCTAGAATCCTTAATATTTATTTTAAATCATCATAGAAAAGGAAACCAATTCAGTTCATTAAAATCAACAAAATCAAAATTTAATGGTCATGATTCATTGTTCTCATTTCTCATAATAACTTTTTTATATAATATATTAACATTAGTAATAGTCACATCAATACCTTTTTACATTGCTATTTTATATTTTTTATATAATTTCAACGGATTAATTTTATATTATATTTTGAGAGACAAATAATATGTTTTGTATAATCTTTTGAAATTCATTCTGACCAAATAAAAAGTCCTTTGAAGGCATGGATAACAATGTTGTGTCCCAAGCACTACAAACTTTATTTTTAATAGGTTTAATTATAACTGTGATTTTCCTATTTTATCTTTTTACTTTGGTCCCTTATTTTTAACATCACGATTTTGTTTCTTCTTTTGAGTTTTTTTGTTAAAAAATGGACAAAAATATAGATTAATTTTTTTTTAAAAAAAAATAGAACAAAAATTGCACATAAAACTTAAAAAGATGATTTTTTTTTTTATATTTTAAACACAAAAACAAAAAGATGTCATTAAATAAAAGAGGACTACAATAGTGATTTTTAAATAGAAGGATCAAAATCAATAAAAAGACAAAATAGGGAGACTAAAATGGCAATTAAGCATTTTTAATATGATTGAATTAAAAAAGTATAGCGACAACTTGTTGTACGTTTGTCTTTCATTTATGTATACCCCTTGTGTATAAATATTAATATAAATTAACCAAAAAATGGTTCTTTTTGAATTTTCTATGTTCTTTTTATTAGGGGTCAATTTTTAAACTTAAAATATGACATCCAATTTTTGAATACTTGCATACTAAGTTACTAACTTAAAAATATATAAACTTTTAAAAATAAGTATTAACTTAAAAATAAAATAAATATAAAAAATCTCAATACTGGATTTCTGAAGTTAAGATTTTTGATGCAGATCTGAAGGGAATTCGAAGCAGATCTGATGTATTTCTGAACAGGATTGAAAGCAGATCTATTTGCATTTTCATTTTACATTCATAATATCTATGAAGTTTTTGTTTTGTAAAGTGTGTTATGTTGTTGTATTTTATTCTTAGGTGATGAATTGATTTGAAGCCATGAGAGGTGATTCAACTGCTTGAATGAAATGAAGACAACATATGGTTAGTTTTTGTTGATATTTAATTTTTTTTAAGGATCTATAGTTATAATTTTTTAATCTGTATAGTTTTTGAACTGATTTGAAGTTATGTTTGATAAGATTTTGATTTTTGTCTCATTGTTATTTTTTAATATCTATACTCTTATTGCAGCTTGAAAGTTCTCTAAAATTTTCAGATATTATATGGCCTTGAAAAGAGAACTCAAGTTCTAAAAACATAAGGTTTGTGAACTATTGGCTGGAAATCTGATAAGGTTTATTTTATATAATTATATTTTGCTGTTGAGCAATATAATTTGTTGTCTAAATGTTGTAAAATTGAATTTGAAGCTGACTTGCCACCTCTATGCATAATTATTGTTTGCTGAATTAGGACTTGCAAGTGTTGATATAATTTGTAGGAAGAGTTGTGCAATTTTTTTAACTTTGTGAAAGTTTTATCCTTTTCTCACCTTGAACCAGTGGATTTGTTTTTCACTTATTGTTTTGTAAGTTGAGCAAGAAATTTCTGAGGTTCATGTTATTAGTTTCTTATTTTCTATTATGACCATTTGATTTAAAGATTTCATGTTAGTAAATTGACATGTGGTATGATATGGTAGTTTTGTGTAGGTTAATAAATTGACTTATTATAATTTCTTTTGTTTCATATGTGAAATTATGTTTTTATTCTTTAGTAAGAAATTTTTTAATGTTTATAAATGATTATAAAGTGTGTTGTTTGAATTTTTCGGATAATTATAAATAATATTTTAACTTTATTTATTTGTGTGTTTTATGGATGATTTATTAGAGTTTATTAGTTTAAATATTGATAGGGAGTAAAATCAAATATTGATTGTTTGAAATTATATATAAACTTAGTGAAATGCTTTTGAATTTATGAGTTTTAATTTTATGATGTTAATTAAGTTTAAATAGCATTAAATTAATATTATTTCTATTTCTCAATTTTGTATTTTGTGATGTATTAATTATCATTAATAGAAAGATTTTGCTGTTAATATTCAACTTGCAATCTCTAATCTTCTAATTATCTTTGATGTTACAGGATTTAAAATAATTTAAGTTGCTGAAGAATTAATGAACTTAAGTTTTGGAGAATGGAGATAATTTATCATTTGTATTGTTTATGTTATTGTAATATTCTATCATATTTTATTGAATTTTTTATTTTTGTTATTTAGAAATTTAAAGATAAGGAATTATTTAATTTTTAATTGTCTTTAGATAATTTAGCAAAAAACGTAAGTTTAATTTAAAGGATTAAATTTCTTTAAATAATTTAATTTTTTTATAATAAGCTATTTATTCACAATTTATAAAAAATAAAAAATAAAAGTTCATTGTGTTTTAGAGCTGAAATATTTATGGCCCAATAACAAAAAATATTAGTGTTTTGGGTTTTTTTGGTCAAACAGACTCAAACAAAAATATAAAAAATTGTGATTTTAAGATTGGGCTCAACTATCCAAAATAAAACCGATTTTACTAACCGAACCCAGTTTAAACCGAACCCTAAAAAATCGATAATTAATTTGGTCGGAATTGGGCCAATAAATTGCACCCGAGAGTTAGGCTGGATTGGGGTTTTGGGCCCGAACCGATGTTCACCCCTAGTACTACTAATAGAGTGTTATGATTGTACTAGTACTATAGGGGGACGAAAAGACTCGTAGACCTGACAGATTTACTTTCAAATTACTCATTGAAGGTATCTTTATGGGATAGCCTAAAAATGTCATCATTAGAGAAAAGATGTCGGGCCATTATAATTTGGCCAGTTTGTACCAACAAAAAAGATATTATTTAGAAATTATTGAGAAGTGGTTATTGTCTTAAATTTGTACTCCCTCCGTGAGGGATGTCAACTTGCCTCCGTTAGTGGGGATTCTCCCTTTGGGGCCCAAAGACGGGGAATTTTCTCCCCACGGAGATGGGGATGGGGAACAAAGTCTCCCCGTAGACACTTCGGGGATGGGGGTGGCGTAAATATCCCCCGCCCCGTGGAGTCTCCGTCCCGCCTAAAATTGCATAATGTCCTTAATTTATGTATAATTTTAAATTATTATGTAAGTTTATTTTTCATTTCATATAATTAATCTTATACACAAATTTAAAATATATATGTATTGTTTGTAAAAGAGTGGGATCTAAATTATTATTTCAATATTTTTTTAGTTTGAAATTTTTGTGGTCATGACACTCAATATTAAAGATTAAATATTGTTAAAGCAATATATTTATCATAAAGGAATAATTTTTAAATTTTTTGTGGTTAGTTTTTAAAGCTTTTACTATTAATTTGATTTAAAATAATAAATAAAAAATCATGTTTATGAATTTCCGCATGAACCTTGGGGATCCGTGGGGACCCGCGGGGATCCGCGGAGACGGGGATGGGGGAGAAAATTCCCCCGTAGCGGGGACCCGAAGGGGGGATGGGGAATAAATTCGAGGGCGGGGATTGTGATGGGAATGTATCCCCCGTCCCCGCCCCGCCCCATTGACATCCCTTGCTCCGTCCCAAAATAAATGTCGTTTAAGGTTGTTACACACAGATTAAGAAAAGTAATGATTGAGTCAATAAAGATAACATTTTTACAAAATTACCCTTAATTACTATTGGGTGTTATATATTATCATATCTTGAAAAGAGTGTAGATAAGGGGTAAAGTTGATAAAAGTTAGTTAATATTGCATTGGGAAAGTAAAGAGACTATTATTTTGGGACAACTTTTTAGAGCTAAAAAGACACTTATTTTGGGACAGAGGGAGTATTTATATATCTGAACCTTGAAATTTAAGTTTCCAAATCAATTAGAATATCAATTAGTTGAAGCGTTTGGTTGTCTAATAATGGTGCAGAAAAGCTGATCTTGTGAATATGTGGTTCAGACTTCAGTCTATGAAATCAAGCATGATATCGAGGGATTTTTTAATCTCACAAATATGGAAATTTCATTTTGCACATATAATAAGCATAGAAGTTCACTAAGTGCAAAAAGCTTAACAAAAGTGTGCATGAATTAATAACCAAATCAAATTGAATTATATATATATAATTTGATTTGGATCTTAAAACTATTTTATTAAAATTGGTTTATTTTTTTAAAACCGATTTACATATGGATCAATTTGTTTTAAACCGATTTTAAAAAAAAAAAACAGTTTTAAGCTGGTTCTCTCAAAACCAATTTTCATTTTCTTTTAAAAAACAATTTTCATTTTCTTTTAAAAAACAATTTTCAAAACCAGTTTTTTTTAAAAATCAATTTTAAAACCAGTTACGTGCTTCAGTTAGTTCTTCCAAATAAATACAAATTTTAAATGTGATAGTGAGAAAATATGATAATGGTGTGATTGGGAACAAGTAAACTTCAAAGTTAAACTTTAACCAGTAACAAACCCGCATTTCTATGGGTTCTCATACGGGACGCGCATTTGTTTTAGATGTACATTTTTTTAAAAGAAAAATGTTTGATACCCGTGAAAAAATAATAATTAAATATATAGAAAAATGTCTGATACCATAAAAAAAATTGAATGTATAAAAAAATATCGGGTGCCAAAAAAACTGCATACACTAGTTCCATTGAGATAAGTTAAACGTTAAACATATAAAGGTGGATTCAACAGTTGCACATGATTGGAAACAAGCAGTGACAGTGACACTGACACTGACAGGGAAGGGATAAACAAAATTCACATTTGCATTAAAAGGATTAGAATCAATAAACTATCCTATCAATTCTTTTACTTTAGAATTACAACACTCCTCCACCTTTCTCACGCTACACTAACTTAAGTTTTCTTGTTCTTCAAAAATCACAAAATGTAAACCAAAATGGAAAGAACAAATAAAAGACAAAATCACATTGTATGATCATCAATTATAGCATACACTAGTCTGTTACTGTCACCAGTTATCATTAATCACTCTAAATCAAGCCATTACCAAATTTCTGTTTTAGATTTTGTGATGAGACGACGAAGAGGCCACTGGTGTAAAACTGCTGCAGGGCCGGAACACATCGGTAGTTGGTAGGGCTGGACAAAACTTGTTAAATCGGGACTAACCGACCGACCCTACCCTAATTAAATTTTTCGGATCGGATTATTACGGGTTCACAGGTCAAATGGGTTATTAATTCGGTTTTTAGTGGACTAAATCGGTTAGGTTCGGATGCAAATGTTGTCTCTAATATTTCTAAATCTGGATCTATTTTTTTATAAGAATGTATGATTAATTTTGAATTTATGAATTTTAATGTTGAAAGTAAAATCAAATATTGATTATAAGAAATTAGTAATGGTTTTAATACGTTGAATATGAGTTTTAATCTATAATTATAATTAAACTTAAATAGCATTAAAATTGTGGTTATTGTCACAAGTTTTTAATTTTTAATTACACTTAAATAGTCGTTGATTTAAAAGGATGAATTTTTACAAGATTTTGCATGAATCGTAGGAGGAAGAATGGATTTTTTTTAAAGTTTATTGTTTTTGTCATTTTTATCATTTCTTGTCTATTTCCTATTGGTTCTCTACATAAAGGACAAGTTGTCTTTTCTGCTAAACATGGTAATATACATGTTTTGTGAAATATATATCCACATTTTAACTTATGCAATGGTTCGTTATTTACAAACTCTTCTATACATATTGGACAAGCCACTTGAGTAAATGATGAATTAGAAGATTGACCGTATACAATTTTATTCAATACCACCTTAAATGTTGGTTGACTTTCTTCTAAAGGAGCTGCTTAATCATGTTCTACAAGTAATTTGACTTTGTTGTATTGTATATATAATGCTGTTTCTTTTGCTTGTTGTATTGTATATATAATGCTAAGACGCCTACAATATGTTTCTTTTGGATACAGCCTATGATGTTTCTTGCAATTAATTCTCTATAAATGGTGCTGAATATACTTTTGGCTGTAAAATTGGTTTTGTATATTAGCAGCGACTAGCAAGTTAGTCTATATTACAGATATAAATATACATAATCTGTATATTTATCACATAAGCAAAGTAGAATACAAACTCACCAATGAAGCTGAGATTTATGGAAGCGGAATTTGTTATTTGAGGGAAAACTCTTGTTATTATTATCATACAAGGAAGTGCTTATATACAAAGAGAAGGATATTACTTGTAGAACATGTAATCTCACTTAGTTAGATAACTAACTCTTTACTAACTCAAAGTTATGTAACCAATGCAAAGACGTCTTTACAAACACTCCTCTAGTATGAAAATATTAACTATCAGATTACAACATAGTGCAAGTCAACAAATTGACAGATGTGTACCGACTTTATAATGCATTCGACTGCATGCTATGTGTTAGATTAAGAATTTTGGTAAATTAGTAATGACACAAAAAATAATGTGGCAAGAAGAAGAATATCACAAGTTGAATGATCTTGATGTTGCATACTAATATATATCTCGACATAAAACACGCTTGCACGCACGCTTGCACGCGCACACATACTATATACTTTGGTTTCTCCCTTTTCTAATTAATTGCATTTATTTTGTACTATAGGAAGAATAGTGTGATGGGTTCTATTGTAGTGCTTTTTAATACTACATAAGAAACATATTTTTGGAACAAAGAAAGAAAATACATGAAATTTAACTCAAATTGAATCAAATTTTCATTTTCAAGTTCAATAAAAAATTAATTGAAATTGTTAAGTTGAGACCCTTATTTTCCACAAAAATAAATTACAAAATTAAAAACCAAAGGAAATTAGGGCAAGACCTACTGCCTGAGACCTATGAAAAAGTGTTAGATTTTAATAATTATGCTACTACTCTATATTTTATATTATGTCACTATGAAAGATAAATCCTCAAAAAACTAAAATATAGGGACTAAAATTCCAGATTTTAAAATAGGGAGATCAAAACTAAAAAAAATGATAACAGGGGTACCAAAATTGCAGTTAAGCCAAAAAAATATTGTTAGTTTTTATGAAAGACTAAAAAAGATGTTAAAATATTCTAATTTTAAAGTTGTGTAATTTGATATGGGCCTAATATAAGGCCCAATAAATGAGCATTGTAAATAAAACATTTGTGAAATTTGAATTTGGGCCAAACATTTGATATGAACCAACATGCTAACCGAAATAAACCGACTAAGTAAACCGAACCGCTCTAAACCAAACTCGAAAAAACCAACAGGTAAAACGGTCGGAAATAGGGTCCACTCTTTCCACCCGTGGGTTGGTCCGGTTTCAGGTTTTGGGCCCGAACCCGAACTGTTGTCCACCCCTAGTAATTGGTTTTCAAACGGAGGGATTCCAAGCTGGTGTTTGGTGCATTAAGCTGGGATATAACCTGAAACCAACAACATTTGCAAATCATTCTTTATAGTTTTCATATAATCATCTTTCTCTTTTTATATTTACTCTCAAAACCAAAAAAATTATCACCACAATTTATGCAAGAGGTATATACAATGATAATAAAAATAGGTGCCATAGGGGAAAACAAAAAAGAACCAGAAAATAGGAAAGTTATATAGATGATTTTATATGAACTATAATACGACAAATACTATGTAGCAGGAACCATCCTAAATAAAATGGAGGATATTTAACTTAAAGAGAAAATTAACAAAAAATGACATATAATAAAAGGTGCTTGGTTCCTTCATATTGATCACCGTCACCTCCTCCAGATGCCAATAGATTAGCCTGATAAGGACACCAATCCAGTGCCTTCACAGCAGCTATGTGTTCCTCAAACCTATGAAGGCAGCGAGTAGGTGAATTTGAAGAAGCCACCGACCTATCCCATATGTGGACAACATTATCTTTTCCACCACTCACCAATTGTTCTCTTAAGGGTGACCACTGAGTCCACGAACTTGCTGGCTGTGTCCCCTGTAAGTTTGAACAATGTGTGACCTCACTCTAACATCATTGTTTAATATTTTACCATCCATTCCCCCTGTTGTCAGAATATGACTGTTCCAAGCCAAGGAACCAACTTCTGTTGTATGTCCACCCTTTAATGTCCTTAGCTGCAGGCACTAAAAGGAAAGCATACAAACATGAGATTTCAAAACAATTTTAAGTTTAAAACAAAATTAAGAACGGTTGAAAAAGCTATTTATTCCTCTAATGCAATTTGCATATTTATTATGATGATTAACAACAAATATGATATAGGAAATTTTTAGTAAAGGCAACATATAATTTCTCTTTTTAGGTATACAGTAGCAGCATAAGTAACCATGTCATTATAGCTTTGTCACAAACACTAAACAATATAGTATAAGCCAACCACCCCACACAAATCCACAAAGACTACAACGATCTTAGAATAATATATGGCCATAGCTCACACACAATAATCTAAGTAATAACAATCATCATATGAAAAATGTACATGTTAAGGAAGCTTTCATCATCGTATGCACATGAAACAAAACACATATTAGCCAATTGTAATCGGTTAGTGAAATAAGTAAAAATCACTTATCTTCGATGTTGGTGTCGGTACCGACGACTTTGGTTTGTCCCTATTCTCTAGTTTATAACTGACAAACAATCACTAACAGAGCAGCTTCAATCACTGAAGCCGTTATGGATCTGCAACTTCAAGAAAGATCGAAAGGTGGCACATCGGCTGAAATTGATCTCAGGGATGTATGATAAGATGACAGTTCCTGTTACCAATCTGAAACCTCCTATCCTTAATGCACAAGATGGTGATGGCGAGGACACTCCTAATTCAAATGTACACTCACATCTTGCAACAACAAATTAGGATTATCACCAAATTACACTTAATACCCTCATGTTAACAGACTATGAGATCCTCATTCCAATGATTTGGCAAAAATCTTTTGATAGATGGTAGTAATGTTTCCCTGTCAAAAGAGAGAGAACAAAGGTGTCATATAGAAAACAAAATTTCTTTAAAAAGTATTGTCTAGTGTCTACATAATAAAATAGTATTTTGAGTATCTAATCTATAGCTGACTAAAACCTTATTCATAGGCTATTAGAATACAAAGAGGTTGAACGGAGTGAGTCGTTGTCCAGGGCTATTAAAGCTGCCTATAATAGTTGGAGCCCCACTTCAACCGTCCATACTGTCGTGGAATTTGTATATACCTTTACTTAAGGTCCTGGAATATCTTCCTTGTGGATATATAGAGACACTACCACGACAAAGTATGAGCAAAAACTGAGTAAAATATGCAAAACCTTCAAATTCAAATTCTACAATCAACGTAATATTTGATGATTTCAATAGTAATTTTCAGTTAAAAACACTATGGTGAATAGCATGTGAACATGTGATAGATGACTGATTTGCATGCATCGCAAGTTAACTTCATGAAGTTATTAAATCCATATTGAGGAAACTCCAAAACTGATGAATGAGATGCAAAAAAGTGCATATGTTTGAGGATCATACCATGGAGGAAATAAGCATCACTGCATTTTTTGCGACCAAGTTAATCTATGTTGACAAAGATCATAAGAAGAAAATTAAAGATGAATTTTATGTTAACTATCTAGATATTGAAATAGAAAAGTAACTTGCAATATCTTTTGAGAGATCGGCATTGAAATCGTGCAAGAAATTAGAGGAAAACTCACATTGAGACACCGTAAATGTAAGAAATGGAACGACCCTATCAATCTTAACACCAAAAGATAAGAAAGCCATAATCAAGTGAAAGTTCTTTATAATTAAATAACACTCTGAATAAATTTGAACTCAAACAAGGGAGATAAAAAACAGACTACTGTAAGAATAAAAATTTATTGGCTGAATGGCATATCATGGTTCCAAAAGTTGATAGTGTATTATAAAATAAAGAAAAAATGAAATTAAAAATGAATGGAAAGGAATGCCAAGAATACTATTGTTATACTGTCAGCTACTAAAAAGGAATTTAAAAGTTCAGCTTGTCATAAAAGGTGTCGTGAAACTATAAAGAGTAAAGACTCTTAGTTTGATTCAAATAATTCAATTGACTCTCCGGTTTCGCGCCATTTTTATAACTCAATTGACTGTTGGGGGTAAGGATTCAGTAACTAAACCCAACCCTGTACCAAATGCCAGAATTAATCCAGCTCAACTCAAGACAATCCTCTTTCTTCAAACCTAAATGTGGAAATTTATTCCTCAAATTCGCAACCAACTTGTTCGCACCACAGAGAAACAAAGCAACTACATAAATATATAGTCTTTCTTTCTTCTTTCTTTCTCTCTTTCCTTTTTTTAATTTATTCTTTTCTTTTCTTCTCATTTATTCTATCTCACTAACATAGTAATTTATTTAGCTATATATATTAATATAATCCCTGAATCTGATTTACAAATCAAACTTAACTCTGATATATTTCTCTCCTTCCCCTTTTTTTTCCAGAAAAAATGGAAACTCCAACTAATCTGTTTAACCTAAAGGCTATGCTTATAGCCTTGGTGATTCTAATCTTACTCTTTGTTACATTTTACTTCTGTTTTAAAAAAGATATCAAAGATTATTTCACTTGGCTTACTAATGAAGAAACTCAACCCACCCGTAAGGAGGTGGAGATGAATTGAGCGGTGTTCAGGCTATACTACTAGTGTTCTCCCGGGGCTCAATTATTTAATATTGAAGTAATGAGGTGGAGATGAATTTAGCTGCTAAACTACTAGTGTTCTCAATTATGTAATATTAAATAAATGCGCTCAATTATGCACTATACTATCAATCAATCAACTATCTAGCCATTAATAGAAGATACCAACATATTCCCTAAAATACCCTTGTCTGTTTTTAAATTTACAAAGCACAAAAGTTAAAATGGTCTATTCATAATCAACCTATTTTTTCAATCTTCTCATCATTTCTCATGTTGCCACATGTAATAAACCAATGGAGAAATCACCCTCTCATTTCAACCCACTTCCACTTCACTTCTAAATAACTTCTATCTCTCTCTTCAATGAAACCACTTTAGTAAAACCATTATAGTTTGAATTTCACAATAATTTTTTTTTTCAAACATTAAAATTTTCCTTTATTTTCTTTCTTTATCATACAATTTTTTTTATATAACAATTATTCAATACAGTTGAATTTAAATTATTATTATTATTTATTTAAATTTAAATAATTCATTTTAAATTTATATTTGTATTTAAATAGATTTTACACTATATAAAATCATTTCTATTTATTAACTGTTATTAAAAATATTAATTAATATATTTTTAAAATTTACACGAAATTTTTATTTTAAAATATAAAAAATTCTCTTTTTCTCATGAACCATTGTCAGTTAAATTTTTCTTTTTCTCACACCTATTTTATTATAATTAACATATATCTTTATTTGAGACATGAAATTTATATTTTCAAATGTCAAAATATTTTCTTTTTTTTCACGGGCTACTATCAACAAAATACATATTTTATTTTAGTAAACATTTGCCTTTATTTAAAACACAATTCTTATTTTCAAATGTCAAAATTTTTATTTTTCTCACGGGGCATTATCAGCAAAATACTTTTTTTTAATTAACAATTGTTTTTGTTTGAGACACGAAATTCTTATTTTCAATTTGCAACTAAATATATATAAATATAACTTTCAATTTACAGTATAATTTTACACTACTAAATAACTTTTTATCTCTCTCTTCAATAAAACCACTTTAGTAAAACCTTTATAGTTTGAATTTCACAATAATTTTTTTTTCAAACATTAAAGTTTTCCTTTTTTACTTTCTTTATCATACAAATTCTTTTTTTTATATAACATTATAAAATATAGTTGAATTTAAATTATTATTATTATTATTATTATTATTATTATTATTATTATTATTCATTTAAATTTAAATAATTCATTTTAAATTTATATTTGTATTTAAATAGATTTTACATTATATAAAATCATTTCTATTTATTAACTATTATGAAAAATATTAATTAATATATTTTTAAAATTTACACGAAATTTTTATTTTAAAATATCAAAATTTATCTTTTTCTCATGAACCATTGTCAGTTAAATTTTTCTTTTTCTCACACCTATTTTATTATAATGAGCATATATCTTTATTTGAGACATAAAATTTATATTTTCAAATGTCATAATATTTTCTTTTTTCTCACGGGCTACTATCAACAAAATACATATTTTATTTTAATAAACATTTGTCTTTATTTAAAACACAAAAATTCTTATTTTCAAATGTCAAAATTTTAATTTTTCTCACGGGACATTATCAGCAAAATACTTTTTTTTAATTAACAATTGTTTTTATTTGAGACACGAAATTTTTATTTTCAGTTTGCAACTATATATATATATATATATATATATATATATAAATATAACTTTCAATTTACAGTATAATTTTACACTACTAAATAACTTTTACCCGTGCGTGCGCACGGGTATATTACTAGTTTTGTTAATTGTAATATTATTTTTAATAATTAAAGATATTTTAATTATAAAGTAATTTAAACCATTTGTGATAGATTGATTATGAATATATATATATATATATATATATATATATATATATATATATATATATATATATATATATATATATATATATATATATGATGGTGAATGAAAGTAATTTAAATGATTTAGCATACCATACACAGAAGCCGACCATACATTCCCTCCGATCATGGGCGAAGCCAGCACCCGGCGAGGTCGGGCAGCCGCCCATGTTCTTCCTTTCCAGCACAACTATCATTCTCCACAACCTTCGATTTGAGCCCCCGATATCGCTTCCCGTTCCTGCCATCCCAAAGAAACTACCTTCGATTTTGTTAATTTTTTTTGGTTTACTATCTGTATTTGTTTGTGAAGAAAAGGGAAGGGAGATTAAGAAGAATTTTGATTTTGTTTACAGTGAAGAAGAGGGAAGGGAGAGAAAGAAACATGTGAAATTGAAAGGGGAAAAAGGGTTTTTATTCTACTGTATGTTTTTTCTATACTAGAATACATGTGGTTTGGTTTTTCTTTATTATTATCATAATAACTGCCACATGTCAAGCACACATTGGTATTTAGTAAAAGGCTTTGAAAAAGTCAAAATGCCATTCTTTTCTATGGCAACGTTAAAAAAAAAGAAAAAAAATAGATGAATGATAAAGTGGGGTGGGGTGGGGTGAGGTGGATCTCGTTGGTTCTTCCTTTTTTGAATAATGTTTTTTTTTAAATTTTAAATTAATTCTTTTTTAAGGTTTAGAGAAATTTTAGGTTTTAATTTTTTGTTTGTTTGTTTATTTGATTCTATGTATTTTTTATTACATTCCTAATTTATTTAATTCTATTTTTTTTGCAGATGATGCACAACATGTGAAAAATTCATGACTCAAGGGATCTGGCAAGATTGAAGCGTGACTGATACCTCTTTCCTTTTGTTTTTTCTTTAATGGCTACATAGGGATGTTAATAGGGAGGGGTGGGGGAGGGGGATACATTCCCATCACAATCCCCACCCTCGAATCTATTCCCCATACGCGTTATAGGGGGATTTTGTCCCTCATCCCCGACCCTACATATCCCTACGGATCTCCAAGGTTCATGCGGAGATCCTTAAACATGATTGATTAATTTTTATTTTAAATCAAATTAAAAGTAAAATCTTCAAAAATTACCCACTAGAAATTTAGAAATTATTCCTTTATGATAAATATATTGTTTTAATAAGATTTAATCTATAATATTGAGTGTCATGACCACTAAAATTTCAAACTAAAAAAAAATTGAAATAATCATTTAGATCTCACTCTTTTACTAACATTATATATATATATATATATATATATATATATATATATATATATATATATATATATATATATATATATATATATATATATATATATATATAAGATTAATTATATGAAATGAAAAATAAACTTGCATAATAATTTAAAATTGTATATAAAATGAGGATATTATGTTATTTTATGTGGGGCAGGACTCCACGAGCGGGAGATATTTACGCCACCCACGTCCCCGAAGTGTCTTCTAGGAGACTTTGTTCCTGGTCCTCATTCTCATCCCCATTCCCGCAGGAGAAAGTTCCTCGTCTTTAGGACCCCAAACGAGAAATTTCCATGGGAATTTCCACTAACAAAGACATTTTGACATCCCTATTATTACAATGACGGTAAAAAGCGAATGAATACAAAACCAATTGTTTTGTCCATTTTGATGTAACTTTATTTGTGATAGAAGAAACATTTTTTAAAATTCATTTTCTTTTTTCTGATTTTATATAATACTAAAAATAAAAGAGAATAAAGGTAGAAAGTGAATTTGACTCAATTAAATTCTCTCTTAATTAATAATCAAAATTTATTAAATGAATGAGAATTCAAATCAAAAACTTAATTATTTATAAAAGATGTAAGTTCAATCAAACAAATCAAATGCAAAGTTTTAATATGTAAAAATCGGTTAATTTGCTAACAAGAATGAAAAAAACAAAAATTGAATTTTATTAAAACAATATTATAATATTTATTTTCTAATCCTCTATATATAGGATTAAGGATTAACTTGATAATCAAGTAATTAACTAATTTTAGTTTGCTTTTGGGTTACACAACTTTACTTTTAATTAAGATTAATTTTTAAATTAAGAAAAATTGAAATATATAAGTTATTCAAGTTGTCCACCATTTATATATTTTTTTTTTACTTGTAACAATAACTTACCGCTCTACTAATTTATGTATGGTAGACAAGTTTCTTATTTGTCCATATTAAAATTCACTTTAAAGTACAATTTAAAAAATCCCACAAGTTGTTTTTCCATTAATGATTTCAAATACATAATCGAAACATATCATAAATATTATTAACATTCATATTAGAAACAACACTCACTCATAGTAGATATAGTTACCATTTCTTTTAAACCTAGACATTGTTCACTCTATTTCCTATTGGTTCTCTACATAGAGGACAAGTTGACTTTTCTGCTAAACATGGTAATATACATGTTTTGTGAAATATATATCCACATTTTAACTTATGCAATGGTTCGTTATTTACAAACTCTTCTATACATATTGGACAAGCCACTTGAGTAAATGATGAATTAGAAGATTGACTGTATACAATTTTATTCAATACCACCTTAAATGTTGGTTGACTTTGTTCTCAAGGAGCTGCTTAATCATGTTCTACAAGTAATTTGACTTTGTTGTATTGTATATATAATGCTGTTTCTTTTGCTTGTTGTATTGTATATATAATGCTAAGACGCCTACAATATATTTCTTTTGGATACAGCCTATGATGTTTCTTGCAATTAATTCTCTATAAATGGTGCTGAATATACTTTTGGCTGTAAAATTGGTTTTGTATATTAGCAGCAACTAGCAAGTTAGTCTATATTACAGATATAAATATACATAATCTGTATATTTATCACATAAGCAAAGTAGAATACAAACTCACCAATGAAGCTGAGATTTATGGAAGCGGAATTTGTTATTTGAGGAAAACTCTTGTTATTATTATCATACAAGGAAGTGCTTATATACAAAGAGAAGGATATTACTTGTAGAACATGTAATCTCACTTAGTTAGATAACTAACTCTTTACTAACTCAAAGTTATGTAACCAATGCAAAGACGTCTTTACAAACACTCCTCTAGTATGAAAATATTAACTATCAGATTACAACATAGTGCAAGTCAACAAATTGACAGATGTGTACCGACTTTATAATGCATTCGACTGCATGCTATGTGTTAGATTAAGAATTTTGGTAAATTAGTAATGACACAAAAAATAATGTGGCAAGAAGAAGAATATCACGAGTTGAATGATCTTGATGTTGCATACTAATATATGTCTCGGCATAAAACACGCTTGCACGCGCACACATACTATATAATTTGGTTTCTCCCTTTTCTAATTAATTGCATTTATTTTGTACTATAGGAAGAATAGTGTGATGGGTTCTATTGTAGTGCTTTTTAATACTACATAAGAAACATATTTTTGGAACAAAGAAAGAAAATACATGAAATTTAACTCAAATTGAATCAAATTTTCATTTTCAAGTTCAATAAAAAATTAATTGAAATTGTTAAGTTGAGACCCTTATTTTCCACAAAAATAAATTACAAAATTAAAAACCAAAGGAAATTAGGGCAAGACCTACTGCCTGAGACCTATGAAAAAGTGTTAGATTTTAATAATTATGCTACTACTCTATATTTTACATTATGTCACTATGAAAGATAAATGTTTAAAAAACTGACCTAAAACGAGTTTGGCGATGAACGGGTGATGCACAACTTAGACCAAGGAGGCTTGATTGAAAGGACTGGGGAGGGTTGATTGAAATGATTGAGGATGGTTGAATTTATTTATAGATATAAGCATAGATAAAGATGGAATTCTTTAGAGTGTACGATTACAAAAAACGAAAAAAGGGGAAAAGAGGAATGTGTGCAGTATCGTGGATGCGTTGTTGTATGTTTCTTCAATTTCATTATCAAACAATCTCAAACCATTTCAAAGAGAACTGTTGTTTCTGTACTTTGTTGTCAAGGAGTGTAAGTTATGTAATTGTAACTTGTAAGGATTATGTTATGTAGTTGCATAATTTCTGTTTTTGTTTAAAACTAGGGAGCTACAGTTAGAATTAATTGATGTTAATTACATTTTTGAATTCGTGGTGAAATTCTGAGCAACTTTGTTGTTTACATCTTTGCATTTGTTTGCGAAATGAAAAAATTTGAATTTGGTGTCTCAAGGTAGAAGATGAAGTTGTGTATATGCAACTATTTGATTTTTTGAACTTTTTTTTTTTAAATATAATAAAATGGATGCGTTTCAAGAAATGGATGTATTACCACCCCAGTGGTTTAGAACACATGATTTTTTGACCTTTGTCAATATTTTATTTCGTGGAAACATATTCCTGTGGAGGTTGATTTGTTCTAGCATCCTTAGTGACCTGAGTTCAACACTCCTTGACCACTCAAGTTTTTGTCACTTGTTTTCTTATCCATTTTACTCACCATTTTTATTTCTTTTGTAATTATTTTTTATCAATCATCGTTATTTATTTATTTCCACTCAACATATAAAATTATAAAAAAAAATAATATTTTAGAATATTTAATACTTGTATATATATTATCCTTTTTTTAAACATATTCAAAAAACCTTTAAAATATGTCTTTCTTTCAAAATATTTTTCTTGACTTTATACTTTGGTTAAACCAAAACTTCTTGATGTCTTGTTAACACTTACACCATTTATATAAACCAAACCTCGATTATTTCTTTTTTATATATCATTGATTTATTCTTTTAAGTGATTAAAGCTTGATTAATTAGGAATATCACTTAGAAAACTCTAATCCCCCTAAAACCCTAATCCATGTTTGATTCTTGACTTAATACCATTGTATTGATGTCTATATTTATTTACACCATGCTAAGCTCTTAAAATTTTTATCACACAATCTTGTCCTATTTTTTTGATTAAAATTACATGATTACCATGAATAAATATTGTCTTGACCTTTCCATGTTTAAATGCTTGATTCATATTGATATGACATCCTCACTTGATGATTATTTATGATTAATTGCTTGATTGTCCATACTTTGTTTAAGCTCTTATATACATAGTTATAACTACCATGCATACATATATACTTTGTGTAGATTTCTTTGTCTTGATTGGTTTGATATTCATGTTCACATGTTCATATTCTTTGACTAAACCTTACTTGACTTTATGATTCGTCCACGTATTTGTTTGAGTATTTGTTTACCATGATACCATGTTTCACTTTGACTTACCTTGTTGATCATTATCATCACCTATACTTAACATGTTCATACTTATCCATGAGATTACCATGATACACATACACATGTTCACATGTTCACACACATATTCATGTCCATACAGACTTTATGTGATCATGATATTGATGTTTGATTTTGTGGTGGCAAGCCTTCTTTTCCACTCATGATAATTATGGTTGAGTTTACATGTGAACATATTGATACCTTTGTTTGATTGACCAATTGTTTATCTTTAAACCATATATATTGATGTTCCTTTTAGGGTTCCTCCTTTGAGACACTTTACAATTGATGTTTGCTTGAGATGTATGCCATGCTTGCTTGATTCCTCATTGATATTGCTTGTGTCTCTAATCCAAAGGAATTGGGTAATATTAACTAAAATTGTCAAGGTACTCGTCTCTTTTCCTTTATTTACCATTTGCTTTGTACTTTTAAAATTTAGCACCCAAACTCTTTCTTTGCATTTCTAAAGCTTAGCCCCCTTTTAAACATTGCTTTGCATTTCAAAAGCTTAGCCCATTTTCAAATATGCTTTTTAATTCTAAAACTTAGCATTTCAAACTCAATGCTTTGCATTTCTAAATCTTATCAGCCTTTTAAATCTTACTCTGCATTTCTAAAGCTTAGCAATTCAAAAACTTGCTTTGTATTTTTAAAACTTAGCATCCAAAAACAGTTTTGCCACTTTGATCCTTTTTTTACTTTTAGGGGGAACTACAAATGCTTTGACTTCCCTATTACACCAAAGGGGTATGTAGGTACAAGATGCAACGTCTTGCCGAGCATAATGAAACTTTCTTCTCACCACCCCACTCTTTGCACGAACAAGTATAAAAATAATAAACTTTAATATTTATATTTCAAAAAGGTTCCTATAGAGTACTATAGATACGGGTGCTAATATATTCCTTTTGTATAACCAATCCCCGAATGATCATGATATTGCATACTAAGGTATATCTTAGCATAACACACGCTTGCGCGCACGCTTGCACGCACACACATAATATATAATTTGGTCTCTCCCTCTTCTAATTAATTGCATTTATTTGAGGAAGAATAATGTGATGCGTTCTATTGTAGTGCTTTTTAATACTACAGAAGAAACATATTTTTGGAACAAAGAAAGAAAATACATGAAATTTAACTCAAATTGAATCAAGTTTTCATTTTCAAGTTCAATACAAAATTAAATGAAATTTTTAAGTTGAGACCCTTATTTTCCATAAAAATAAATTACAAAATTAAAAACCAAAGGCAAGTAGGGCAAGACCTACTCCCTGAGACCTATGAAAAAGTGTTAGATTTTAATAATTATGCTACTACTCTACATTTTACATTATGACACTATGAACGATAAATGTTTAATAAACTGGCCTAAAAACGAGTTTGGCGATGAACGGGTGATGCACAACTTAGACCCAGGAGGCTTGATTGAAAGGACTTGGGAGGGTTGATTGAAATGATTTAGGATGGTTGAAGTTATTTATAGATATAAGCATAGATAAAGATGGAATTCTTTAGAGTGTACGATTACAAAAAAACGAAAAAAAAGAAGGAGAAGAGGAATGTGAGCAAGTATCGTGGATGCGTTGTTGTATGTTTCTTCAATTTCATTATCAAACAATCTCAAACCATTTCAAAGAGAACTGTCGTTTTTGTACTTTGTTGTCAAGGAGTGTAAGTTATGTAATTGTAACTTGTAAGGATTATGTTATGTAGTTTCATAATTTTTGTTTTTGTTTAAAATTAGGGAGCTACTGTTAGAATAATTGATGTTAGTTATATTTTTGAATTCGTGGTGAAATTCTGAGCAACTTTGTTGTTTACATCTTTGCATTTGGTTGGGAAATGAAGAAATTTGAATTTGGTGTCTCAAGGTTGAAGATGAAGTTGTGTACGTGTAACTATTTGATTTTTTAACCTTTTTTTAAATATAATAAAATGGATGTTTTTCAAGAAATGAATGTATTACCACCCCAGTGACATATCATATGAGAATGCCATATTTATATGAGAATGTGAGAATGAATCTGAACCATTGGATTTTAAAATAAATGGTGGAAATTATGGGTGAATCTTTTTTTCTCTCTCCTAAATAAATGATGTAGGAGAGAGAAAAAAGATTCACTCATAATCTCAACCATTTATTTTAAAATTCAATGGTTCCGATTCATTCTCACATTCTCATATAAATATGTCATTCTCATATGATATGCCCTATATATATTATGTGTTTAGTAGTCTATTTTGTGTATTTTTGCACTTATTTTGAAACATATTTAACTGATTGCATTATATATTATGTGTTCAGTAGTCCTGGGGAGGTTGATTTGTTCTAGCATCCTTAGTGACCTGAGTTCAACACTCCTTGACCACTCAAATTTTTGTCACTTGTTTTCTTATCCATTTTATCACCATTTTGATTTCTTTTGTAATTCTCTTTTATTCTATTTTTTTATCAACCATCATTATTTATTTATTTCCACTCAACATATAAAATTATAAAAAAATTATTTTTATTTTAGTATAATTAATACTTGTATATATATTATCGTTTTCTTAAACATATTCAAAAAAAACTTTAAAACATGTCTTTCTTTCAAAATATTTTGTTTGACTTTAAACTTTGATTAAACCAAAACTTCTTGATGTCTTGTAAATACCTACACCATTTATATAAACCAAGCCTCGATACTTTCTTTTTATATATCATTGATTAATTCTTTTAAGTGATTAAAGCTTGATTAATTAGGAATATCACTTAGAAAACCCTAATCCCCCTAAAACCCTAATCCATGTGTGATTCTTGACTTAATACCATTGTATTGATGTCTATATTTATTTACACCATGCTAAACTCTTAAAATTTTTATCACACAATCTTGTCATATTTTTGTGATTAAATTTACATGGTTACCATGAATAAATGTTGTCTTGACCTCACCATGTTTAAATGCTTGATTCATATTGATATGACATCCTCACCTGTTGATTATTTACGATTGATTGCTTAATTGTCCATAATTTGTTTAAGCTCACGTATACATAGTTATTTCTACCATGCATACATATATACTTTGTATAGATTTCTTTGTCTTGTCGAAATTTATGTTCACATGTTCTTATTATTTGACCATACCTTACTTAACTTTATGATTCGTCCACATATTTGTTTGAGTATTTGTTTACCATGATACCATGTTTCACTTTAACTTACCTTGTTGATCATTATCATCACCTATACTTGACATGTTCATACTTATCCATGAGATTACCATGATACACATACACATGTTCACATGTTCACACGCATATTCATGTCCATACATACTTGATGTGATCATGATATTGATGTTTGATTTTGTGGTGAAAAGCCTTCTTTTCCACTCATGATAATTATGGTTGAGTTTACTTGTGCACATATTGATACCTTTGTTTGATTAACCAATTGTTTATCTTTAAACTATATTGATGCTCCTTTTAGGGTTCCCCCTTTGAGATACTTTACCATTGATGTTTGCTTGAGATGTATGCCATGCTTGCTTGATTTTTCATTGATATTGCTTGTGTCTCTAATCCAAAGGAATTGGGTAGTATTAACTAAAATTGTCAAGATACTCGTCTCTTTTCCTTTATTTACCATTTGCTTTGTACTTTTAAAATTTAGCCCCCAAACTCTTTCTTTGCATTTCTAAAGCTTAACACCCTTTTAAACATTGCTTTGCATTTCTAAAGCTTAGCCCATTTTCAAACTAACTTTTTAATTCTAAAACCTAACATTTCAAACTCAATGCTTTAAATTTCTAAATCTTATCACCCTTTTAAAACTTGCTCTGGATTTCTAAAGCTTAGCAATTCAAAAACTTGCTTTGTATTTTTAAAACTTATCATCCAAAAACAGTTTTGCCACTTCGACCATTTTTTACTTTTAAGGAGAACTACAAATGCTTTGAATTCCCTATTTCACTCAAGGGGTATGTAGGAACAAGATGCAACGTCTTGTCGAGCATAATAAAAACCTCTTCTCAGCACCCCACTCTTTTCACAAACAAGTATAAAAATAATAAACTTTAATATGTATATTTCAAAAAGGTTCCTATAGAGTACTATAGATACGGGTGCTAATATCTTCCCTTTGTATATTCATTCCATGAATCTAAGAACTCTATTTATTTTATTAATTTTGATTTAAAAACGTCTTTGGGATTGGCCTTATTCTTTTTCCATTTTCTTCGGAAACAATAAAGCGCGGTGACGGCTTTCTCTAAAATACAAGTTGAGTTAATAAATGGCTTAGTCTCAATTTTTCACCGTTACACATGGCTTCTTACCGTCATGATAAAAAATTAACCACCATATTATATAATAAACCTACTTAGGCCTCTAAATCTGCATGTCCTTGTAGGAGAAACACACACCTATACTTTTTTAACATTACATGTCTCTTCTTTCAAAATATGATAATAGTAATCTTAATATTAATAATATGTGAAGTATAGTTAATTGAAGTATAGTAATCTTAATATTGAATTTTGAATTTTCTAATCTCTTTGATTATCTACATACATCTTATTTTCTTTTTTATTTAAATTTTTATACTTGATTATTTTATTATGTCTAGTTAAGAGTTGTTTTAATACTTGAATTGAAATTATGAATATGGAATGATTAACCCACTTGAAATTCTATATGAAATTTGAATCACATTTTTATCAATCAAATTTGCCAATACAATCATATCCCACATTTTCGTACACCAGGCCCACCATAAAGAAATGCTTGCCTAAAGACAAGTCTTTCATAACCATGGTATCCCAAGTCATAACAATTTGAACTAGTATCTTTATATGGCTTCATATCATCGGATTTTATGTCTACTTCATTATGTTTTGAATTAATAATTTGAAGTCTTTCTATGGGAGCTGAATTTTTTAGTTGAAATATCATATTTTGGGTTATATCAAGGGATACAGTATAGAAACTCAGAAATATAATACTTAAAATATAGAATATTTAATTTTATATATAAATATTATAATGAGCACACATAATACTAAATTAAAATTTTAAATTTTATTTCTTATATAACTCTAGTAATGAGCCGTCATTCTCCAGGTTTAACTATTAAACATTCAATTGGTGACTATGATTTTTGGTCTATCACAACTTAATAATATTGATATATACATAATAGTATAATAATTTATAAAACCTTTATGGATGAACAAATCAACTTACATAGTAGTCTGGGGAATTTTTGAAATCATGTTGAAAACCATTATTTTGTAATTTGAAAAAGGAATAGTAACATTTTGATGTCTTATTGTCCACTTGTAGATAGGCACTTTTTCTGCTGGATATTTAGGCAATAAAACCCAAATCCGCGGTTACTCATCCGAATCCGCCCCGAAGTTGACGGGGAAAATTCGCTTTGATTAGATTTGGATTCGGGTTTGGGTTTTTCCCGATTATAAATTATAGAGACGGATCGGGTAATGGGGACACTAGTACCCACCCCAAACCCGCCTCGTTTATTTCAAGATGTACATTATTATTTATATTAATGAATATGTGAATGATGTTTGATAATTTGATTTGTATTTATTATTTTAAATATTTGAAATGTATGTATGAATTTTTTTGAGATTGTTTTATTTTGTTATTTATAATGTAATTTGATTTTGAAAAAGTAAATATTTTTATTTAAAAAATTGATTTTACGAAATAGATGGTGACGGGGCGGGGATACCCGAATCCATTTGGGACGGGTTTGAGTTTTAATTCTCCATCCACGTTTGGGTTTGGGGCGGGGAACGGTGATTGATTGGGGTTTCGGGTTTGGGTTTGGGGAATGTAAAAACCGTCCCCGCCCCGCCCCGTTGCCATGTCTATGGATATTTGTAGCGGAGAAAATTTGAGATCAAAGAGCATGAGTCCAAATTTGTCCCACCTTTCATATATTTTGCAGTGTTATTTTATTTCAACTAAGTAATCTAGTTCAATTGGCAAAAGAGCATGTGTAAGGAGGAACAAGTGAGAAGTCTTGAGTTCGAATCCCCCTTTCCTTGATTTTTCGTCCTTTGCGTTATTATTTTAACTATTATAATTATCATTAATTATTAATTTATTTTTCGTCTTTTGCGTTATTATTTTTCTAACTATTATTTTAGTTATTATAATTATCATTAATTATTAATTTATTTGAATTTTTAATATTAGACTTTAAGTATTAATCTAGCTATTAATATGATACATAGATTTATTTTGGTTTTGGCTTATCAGATTAATTATTAAGCTTATTTTAAAATGTTTTATATTACCTATAATATTATTATTAGGGTTAATACCTATTTTGCCCCCTGTTATATAGGCGTCATTTGAAAAACCCCCTGCAAAAAAAAAAAGTTGCAAGAATTTCCCTAACATTTCAAGATTCTCTCATTTTTTACCTTCATCACATCTAGTCACCAAAAAAGCTAAGTGGAAGTTGAACTCACTCCCTTCCATTTGAAAATACACACGCCTAACCACTAAGCCAAGTGGTTTGTTTTATTCATTAAATACTTTGAATGGTAGTAATAGCATACTGCATTTTAATTTAAATAAGTTTTACTAGTTTTAGTTTAACTATATTAATATAATTAATTTAGTTTAATTTTGTTCTGGACTGAGCCGAGCAGGCCCAACCCTTGTTACTAGCCGAGCAGGCCCAAATCCCTTGGGCTCAATCACTAGCCAACCGTCAAGGGCTGCTCCCGTGCGAAGACTCTAGACGAGCAGGCCCAAATCATTTGGGCCCCCTTACTGGATAACCGCCGAGAGTTATCCATGCGTGAAGACCATGCGTCACGTCTCAGCGAAGGATTCGGTCAACCATCTTCGAACCCTACGCTATGTGCATCCAAAACGTGAGTCTCCTGCTGACTCAGCCCTAGCACGAGACGTTCTGGCAGTTCCCTAGCACGTGGGCCTCCAATTGGACCTGGCCCAATTAGGGAACCTTGGCCCAGCGCTGGGGGCTATAAATACCCTCTTTCACTAGAGGGTCAGGTATTCTATTCTTCACTCTAAACCTCCTTCTCTGATAGCTACTGACTTAAGCATCGGAGGACCTTGCAGGTACCCCCCCCCCACCTTGCTCTTCAAGCCAGATATTGCGCCTTGACGATTCTCCTGATCAGGTACGGTCACTAGCTAGGAAAGCCCTCAGAGCCGGCTATTACTGGCCGACCATGCAGCAGGACGCCAAAGAATATGTCAAGAAATGCGACAAATGCCAGCGTCACGCCGACATGCACCTGGCACCCCCGAACGAGCTCAAATCTCTCTCCTCACCTTGGCCTTTCTCCACGTGGGGAATGGACCTCCTCGGACCTTTCCCGGTCGGATCCTACCAAAACAAATACCTGGTGGTCGCTGTAGATTACTTCACAAAATGGATAGAAGCTGAAGCGCTCGCTAAAATCACATCCCAAAACGTACTCCGATTTTACAAGAGGAACATACTCGCTCGATTCGGGGTACCACAGGCGATAATAACCGACAACGGCACCTAGTTCACGGACAGAAAATTCCAGGAATTCGTGGCCAAACTCGGGACGAAGCAGCACTTCACTTCGGTCGAGCATCCCCAAACCAACGGACAGGCTGAAGCCGCCAACCGGGTCATTCTCCGTGGATTGAAGAGAAGGTTGGGCGAGGCCAAAAAAGCTTGGGTCGAAGAGCTGCACAGCGTCCTCTGGGCATACAGAACGACCCCATAGTCGAGCACTGGGGAAACTCCGTTCAGGTTGACCTATGGCACAGAAGTCGTGATCCCCGTGGAAATCCGAGAACCATCTCGTCGGACCGAATCACCCCTCGAGGAAGAACTTAATGACGAAGCTATGAGGGAAGAGCTCGACATGGTCGAGGAAATCCGCACAGGATCTTCCCTCCCAAAAGCGAAATTGAAACAACAAATAGCGTTAAGACATAACGCCAAAGTTATCAAGCGCTCCTTCGAAGTCGGAGACTTAGTGCTCCGTAGGAACATGAAAGATTCACGCGAGGGCAAACTAGCCCCGAACTGGGAAGGCCCATACCGAGTTTACGACAAAACCGAAAACGGTGCGTATTACCTCGAGAACCTTTGTAACGCCCGTATAATTTTAATATTAATTTAATTTTATTATTGAATTAATAATTAAAATTATTAAAGAAAATGTGGAAATAATGAATAAATGAGGTTTTTGGTTTTTGGGCCATATGTGGAAATAGAGAAAGAAGGGGGGGGTGATTCTGTAGACCTTTTACTAATTTTATTATTATTTCATAACCATTGGGAATTGGGATTAAAGAAAGAGCGTGAAAGAAAGAAGTCTGAAGAACGAAGAACGTGAAGGAGAACGATAGAGGGAGAGACCAAGAATCCAGAAATTATCTAAGGTAAGGGGGGACTTGTCTGATTACCATCTATTATCGGGTTAGGGGTTGATAATGGTGAATAGATGTAGAATTCGGATCAATTGAGTCATATGATAGGTTTAGGGATTGTGTCAATTGTATGATATTTGACCCCTGTGTTTGAATCTATGATGTATGTGTTGTTATAGTCTCAATTGATGTATATTTGGTGCATTACGAGACGTAATTTGTGTTGTTTGTGCATTCTAATTCTCCATGTTCGCACTGGTATGTGTTGGGGTGTTTGGGATACATGGAATGCTGTTTTTTCTACAGATTGGGGTTTTTAGAATCGCGGTTCGCGCCGCGTACATAGGGGAGGCGCCGCGAACCTGAAGGCAGAAGGTCAGGAAGTTTTGTTGCGTTCAGTACGCGCCGCGAACAGGTGACCGCGCCGCGAAGGCGTTGTTCCGATTCGTTCCGCGCCGCGAACATATGGCCGCGCCGCGAAGGCGTTGTTTCGATTCGTTCCGCGCCGCGAATGTGTGATGGCGCCGCGTGCTATTGATTGTTTTGTGATATTTTAAGAAAGTTCAAAGAGGCATAACTTTCTAACCGTTGGTTCATTTGATGCGCCGTTTTGGGCTAAATGAACCTTATTAAACGATCTATGTGATGATGATTTGACTGGTTTTAGAATGATGATAATATATGTTGCTATTTCTTGATGATGATGATGATTGTAGCAAATATGTGCATGTTTTCGACATGATGATGATAGAATTGTGGTTGAATGATGTTAATATATATGAACATACTTGAATGATGATGATGATTATTGAGGATGATGATGATAATGATATAAGTATGTTATATATGTTGCATTCATTCATGTGCATTGTTGATACTGTATCCATAAGGGATGTGTTGGATCAGTGAAGGGCATGATTCCCATTGTGTGGAATCTGTGCTGGCAGGGCCGTATCTGGATGATGATAGATCGGTCATGGGTTATTCCCATTGGATGACGTTGGTACCACATGCATAGTGTCAGTTCATTCATATGCATGATTTATAACATGATTGGAGGTATTCCAGTGTTGTAAATGTTGATGATGCGTTGGTTGTTATTTGTTTTGTTTTGATTGTCTGTTTATGAAACAATTGGGTGAATGATGCAACTGTGACGTGTTATTGCTTTATAACCTTATAACATTTGTTAATTATGACGAGACTCACCCTTACATGTTGTCATTTTCAGATTGAGGATAGCGGCTGTTCGACTCGGTGAGGATTAGCTCATGAGTCAGTGTTTTAGTTAGCGTCAGGTGTCATGCTCTGGTAGTTGTAACACTGGGAACGTTTGTTTGGAGTTTTGATTGTAACTCTATATTTATCTGTTTTGGTTGAAGTCTGATACATTTAGTAATGATGTAGACTTGATGAGGTATTTTTCCGCTGCGTAGAACATGGTTTGGATAATGAGTTATGATTTTCAGGTTTTCCAATGATGCATGACTTATGTGACGTGTATTTTTGTTATTTATGAATTGTGATACCTCTCTACATGTTACTCTGATTTAATAATTTGTTTAATTGCCGCGGGTTATTTAGAGGGGTGTTACAATAGTGGTATCAGAGCATAGTCGGTCGTTGTGACCAGAGTCTTAGTGTCAGTGTCAGTTTTCATGTGTATACGACTAATACGAGTTATTTGTCGATACTTTGTTCTGACTGGATTGTTGTATTTAAGCAGAACAGATGGCTGGAAGAGGAGGAAGAAACGATGATGCTCTTGCTGAGGCTCTGGGCATGATTGCTGGTGTGCTTGGAGGAGGGACTGTAGGAGCAGGGATTGGTGCTGATAGGCAACTGGGGAATTTTCAGAGGAACAATCCTCCATTGTTTAAAGGCACGCACGATCCTGAGGGTGCTCAGAAATGGCTCAAAGAGATCGAGAGGATTTTCCGAGTCATAGATTGTGCTGAGAATCTCAAGGTGAGGTTTGGTACTCACATGTTGTCTGAGGAGGTTGATGACTGGTGGTTGACAACCAAAGCTGAACTGGATGCCGGCGGTACAGCGGTTACTTGGGCTATATTCAAAAGGGAGTTTCTGAGGAGGTATTTTCCTGAGGATATCAGGGGCAGAAAAGAAGTGGAATTTTTGGAGTTGGTTCAAGGTAACATGACTGTACCAGAGTATGCTGCCAAGTTTATGGAACTGGCAAAGTACTATGTGCACTACAACAACGACGAAGCCAGTGAATTCTCGAAATGTGTCAAGTTTGAGAATGGCCTTCGTGATGAGATCAAACAGGGTATCAGGTACCAGAGAATCCGGAGATTTGTTGATCTGGTGGATTGTAGCAGGATTTTTGAGGAAGATAGCATCAAGCTGAAGTCATCTCACTCTCGCGAGTTGGTTGACAGAAAAGGGAAGAAGCCTATGGACAGAGGTAAACCATATGGTAGAGGTAAACCTGTTGATTGGAAGAAACCCAGTGGGGGAGATTCCAGTGCTCGTATCAGATGCTACAATTGTGGTGAGATGGGACATCGTAGGAATGAGTGTAAGCTGAACCAGAAGAAGTGCTTCAAGTGTGAGGAAGTGGGTCATGTCGCGGCTGATTGTAAGAAGAGGGTTGTGACTTGTTACAACTGTGGTGAAGAGGGTCACATTAGTCCTAATTGTCCTAAGCCAAAGAAGAACCAATCGGGAGGAAAAGTTTTTGCTTTGACCGGGTCAGAGACTACTCCAGAGGACAGATTGATTAAAGGTACGTGTTTCATTCATGGCACACCTTTAGTTGCGATTATTGATACTGGAGCAACTCATTCTTTTATTTCTTTGGACTGTGCTACGAGGTTAAATCTTGAGATATCTGACATAAATGGAAGTATGATTATTGACACTCCTGCGTCGGGTTCAGTAACTACTTCGTCTGCATGCTTAAATTGTCCGGTTGACATTTTTGGTAGAGAATTCGGAATGGACTTAGTGTGCCTTCCGTTGAAAGAACTTGATGTAATCCTGGGAATGAACTGGTTGGAGTTCAACCGTGTTCATATCAACTGTTTTGAGAAGACGGTAATTTTTCCTGAAGAGGTTAGTGCTGATAATCTGGAAATGACAGCTAGGCAGGTGAATGAGGCTATCAGAGATGGTGCAACAGTATTTATGTTGTTCGCATTGATGAATGTGAAAGAAAATGTGGCTAGTAGCGAATTACCTGTGGTGTGTGAATTTCCAGAAGTTTTTCCCGAAGATGTGAATGAATTACCACCGGAAAGAGAAGTGGAGTTTTCTATTGATTTAATTCCGGGAACTAGTCCAGTGTCGATGGCACCGTATCGTATGTCGCCATCTGAGTTGGCCGAACTGAAGAAGCAGTTAGAAGAATTGCTGGAGAAGAAATTTATTCGTCCTAGTGTTTCTCCGTGGGGTGCGCCTGTGTTACTAGTAAAGAAGAAAGAGGGTTCGATGAGACTGTGCGTAGATTACAGACAATTGAACAAGGTTACTATCAAGAATCGGTATCCATTGCCGAGGATTGATGATTTGATGGATCAGTTGGTTGGGGCGCGGGTATTTAGTAAAATTGATTTGAGGTCTGGGTATCACCAGATACGTGTGAAAGATGATGACATTCAGAAGACTGCTTTTAGAACAAGGTATGGACATTATGAGTATTCTGTAATGCCGTTTGGAGTTACTAATGCACCTGGTGTTTTTATGGAGTATATGAACAGAATATTTCATCCTTATCTCGACAAGTTTGTGGTGGTATTTATCGACGATATCCTGATATATTCTAAGAATGAGGAAGAACATGCCGAACACCTCAGAACTGTGTTAGAACTGTTGAAGGAGAAGCAACTTTTTGCCAAACTGTCGAAGTGTGAATTCTGGTTAGAAGAAGTTAGTTTTCTTGGACATGTGATTTCTAAGAATGGTATTGTTGTTGATCCTACAAAGATAGAAGCCGTGTCTCAGTGGGAAGCTCCGAAGTCAGTATCAGAGATTCGTAGTTTTCTTGGCCTTGCAGGTTATTACAGGAAGTTTATTGAAGGATTTGCAAAGTTAGCATTGCCGTTAACTAAACTAACCAGGAAGGGACAAGCTTTTATTTGGGATGCAAAGTGTGAAGAGGGATTCCAAGAGCTGAAGAGAAGGTTGACTAGTGCTCCTATCTTGATTTTGCCGAATCCGACAAAATCATTTGTGATTTATTGTGATGCGTCACTAATGGGTTTAGGTGGTGTGTTAATGCAAAATCAGCAAGTAGTTGCTTATGCGTCGAGACAACTTAAAGTACATGAGAGGAATTATCCGACTCATGATTTGGAGTTGGCAGCTGTAGTGTTCGTTTTGAAGTTGTGGCGACACTATTTGTATGGTTCGAGATTTGAGGTATTCAGTGATCATAAGAGCCTGAAGTATCTTTTTGACCAGAAAGAGTTGAATATGAGGCAGAGAAGATGGTTAGAATTCCTGAAAGATTATGATTTTGGTTTGAATTACCATCCGGGTAAGGCAAACGTTGTTGCTGATGCATTGAGTAGGAAAACCTTGCATATGTCTATGCTAATGGTGAAAGAATTGGATTTGATTGAACAATTCAGAGACTTGAGTTTGGTATGTGAAGGTACTCCTACTAGTGTCAAATTGGGTATGTTGAAGCTGACTAGTGGCATTCTTGAAGAGATCAGAGAGGGTCAGAAAGATGATGTTGAGTTAATAGATAAGTTGACTTTGATTAATCAAGGCAAGGGTGGTGAATTTAGAATTGATGAAAATGGTATACTGAGGTTTGGTGATCGAGTGCGTGTCCCTGATATTGTTGAACTCCGGAAACGTATTTTAGAGGAAGGACACCGTAGTGGGTTGAGTATTCATCCTGGTGCTACCAAGATGTATCATGATTTGAAAAAGTTGTTTTGGTGGCCGAGAATGAAGAAAGAAATTGCCGAGTTTGTGTACTCTTGTTTAATTTGCCAGAAGTCAAAGATTGAGCATCAGAAACCGTCTGGGTTTATGCAACCGATGTTTATTCCTGAGTGGAAGTGGGATAGCATAGCAATGGATTTTGTGTCGGGTTTGCCGAGGACTGGCAAGAATTGTGAAGCTATCTGGGTCGTGGTAGACAGGTTGACGAAATCTGCACATTTTATACCAGTGAGAATGGATTATCCGATGGAGAAGCTAGCTCAGTTGTATATCGAGAAGATAGTTAGTCTTCATGGTATTCCTTCAAGTATCATGTCAGACAGAGATCCGAGGTTTACGTCTAAGTTCTGGGAAGGTTTGCAGAAGGCTTTAGGTACTAAACTGAGGTTGAGTTCTGCTTATCATCCGCAGACGGATGGACAGACTGAGAGGACAATACAGTCGTTAGAAGATTTGTTACGTGCTTGTGTGCTGGAAAAAGGAGGTACTTGGGATAGCTATCTGCCTTTGATCGAGTTTACTTACAACAATAGTTATCATTCGAGTATTAGTATGGCTCCGTTTGAGGCTTTGTATGGTAGGAGATGTAGGACGCCGTTGTGTTGGTATGAATCTGGTGAGAGTGCTGTGATTGGGCCAGAAATTGTACAACAGACTACGGAGAAGATTAAGATGATTCAGGAGAAGATGAGAGCTTCTCAGAGTCGTCAGAAGAGTTACTATGATAAAAGAAGGAAGACACTTGAGTTTCAAGAGGGAGATCATGTGTTTATGAGAGTTACTCCTATGACAGGAATTGGTCGGGCATTGAAGTCAAGGAAGTTGACTCCGCGTTTTATTGGACCGTTCCAAATTTCTGAAAAGGTGGGAGAATTGGCATATCGTGTCGCTTTGCCGCCGATGCTTGCAAACTTGCACGACGTGTTTCATGTGTCTCAATTGAGGAAGTACATTTCAGATCCGTCCCATGTGATCCAAGTAGACGATGTACAGGTAAAAGACAACTTAACGGTTGAAACATTGCCTGTGAGGATTGAAGATAGAAGACTGAAGCAATTGCGTGGCAAGGAAATAACTTTAGTCAGAGTAGCTTGGGGAGGACCAGCTGAAGGGAATGTTACCTGGGAGCTAGAGAGCCAGATGAAAGATTCCTATCCGGAACTCTTTGCTTAAGGTATGTTTTTGAGGACGAAAACTATTTTAGTGGGGGAGAGTTGTAACGCCCGTATAATTTTAATATTAATTTAATTTTATTATTGAATTAATAATTAAAATTATTAAAGAAAATGTGGAAATAATGAATAAATGAGGTTTTTGGTTTTTGGGCCATATGTGGAAATAGAGAAAGAAGGGGGGTGATTCTGTAGACCTTTTACTAATTTTATTATTATTTCATAACCATTGGGAATTGGGATTAAAGAAAGAGCGTGAAAGAAAGAAGTCTGAAGAACGAAGAACGTGAAGGAGAACGATAGAGGGAGAGACCAAGAATCCAGAAATTATCTAAGGTAAGGGGGGACTTGTCTGATTATCATCTATTATCGGGTTAGGGGTTGATAATGCTGAATAGATGTAGAATTCGGATCAATTGAGTCATATGATAGGTTTAGGGATTGTGTCAATTGTATGATATTTGACCCCTGTGTTTGAATCTATGATGTATGTGTTGTTATAGTCTCAATTGATGTATATTTGGTGCATTACGAGACGTAATTTGTGTTGTTTGTGCATTCTAATTCTCCATGTTCGCACTGGTATGTGTTGGGGTGTTTGGGATACATGGAATGCTGTTTTTTCTACAGATTGGGGTTTTTAGAATCGCGGTTCGCGCCGCGTACATAGGGGAGGCGCCGCGAACCTGAAGGCAGAAGGTCAGGAAGTTTTGTTGCGTTCAGTACGCGCCGCGAACAGGTGACCGCGCCGCGAAGGCGTTGTTCCGATTCGTTCCGCGCTGCGAACATGTGGCCGCGCCGCGAAGGCGTTGTTTCGATTCGTTCCGCGCCGCGAATGTGTGATGGCGCCGCGTGCTATTGATTGTTTTGTGATATTTTAAGAAAGTTCAAAGAGGCATAACTTTCTAACCGTTGGTTCATTTGATGCGCCGTTTTGGGCTAAATGAACCTTATTAAACGATCTATGTGATGATGATTTGACTGGTTTTAGAATGATGATAATATATGTTGCTATTTCTTGATGATGATGATGATTGTAGCAAATATGTGCATGTTTTCGACATGATGATGATAGAATTGTGGTTGAATGATGTTAATATATATGAACATACTTGAATGATGATGATGATTATTGAGGATGATGATGATAATGATATAAGTATGTTATATATGTTGCATTCATTCATGTGCATTGTTGATACTGTATCCATAAGGGATGTGTTGGATCAGTGAAGGGCATGATTCCCATTGTGTGGAATCTGTGCTGGCAGGGCCGTATCTGGATGATGATAGATCGGTCATGGGTTATTCCCATTGGATGACGTTGGTACCACATGCATAGTGTCAGTTCATTCATATGCATGATTTATAACATGATTGGAGGTATTCCAGTGTTGTAAATGTTGATGATGCGTTGGTTGTTATTTGTTTTGTTTTGATTGTCTGTTTATGAAACAATTGGGTGAATGATGCAACTGTGACGTGTTATTGCTTTATAACCTTATAACATTTGTTAATTATGACGAGACTCACCCTTACATGTTGTCATTTTCAGATTGAGGATAGCGGCTGTTCGACTCGGTGAGGATTAGCTCATGAGTCAGTGTTTTAGTTAGCGTCAGGTGTCATGCTCTGGTAGTTGTAACACTGGGAACGTTTGTTTGGAGTTTTGATTGTAACTCTATATTTATCTGTTTTGGTTGAAGTCTGATACATTTAGTAATGATGTAGACTTGATGAGGTATTTTTCCGCTGCGTAGAACATGGTTTGGATAATGAGTTATGATTTTCAGGTTTTCCAATGATGCATGACTTATGTGACGTGTATTTTTGTTATTTATGAATTGTGATACCTCTCTACATGTTACTCTGATTTAATAATTTGTTTAATTGCCGCGGGTTATTTAGAGGGGTGTTACAACCTTCTCGGCGAAAAACTTGCTCGACCTTGGAACGCTGAAAAACTCAGACGCTACTACAGTTAGAAACACCCTAACACCACCCGGCCGCCCGCGTCGAACACGAGACAAGGCCGGGCAAGGACTCGCGCCCTGGTACGAGCGTGCATGCTCCACGACAGCATCGGTCAGGTAACCCTAACAAAGGGCAGCGCCGACCACGCGACGGGCCTATCACACAGACCCTTCGCGGAAGTACCAGCACGGTAGAACCCCAGCTCGCGATGGGATCGTTCATGCCGCGAGCACGCGGCCCCAACCGCGGCCTCGAGCTCGTTTACAGTGCACACCTGCTCTGCGCACCCGGACCGTACAATACATGCCCGGGCTATAAACCTCGGTCGAGCACAAACATAATTCGAGCATAAACATAAAACATACATATTCAATGATAAAATCAGATAAGCACAAATAAACATTGGAGCATAAAACACAGAATATTAAAAACCGACCAAATTGGCCGGAGATATCCAAATGTTACAAAAATCATCCGGGCATCGCCCAACTAGCTACTTTGGCGCGCAGGCCACAAAACATTGGCACGCAGGCCACAATAAAAAAGAAACTGGTCAGACGCCGCCATCCTCATCCTCGGCACCGTTGTCCTCACCCTGGGGCTCCTGCTCATCTTCCCAGTCCTCGAACTCCGGGTTTGATTCAATTCGCCCGTCCACGACCTTATGATATGGACCAATGCCCTTCGTCACCAGGCGCGGGTTGAGGACTTTCAGCTGATCCACTGCAGCTTTGAAACCGACCCCCAAGGTAGCAACACAGTCGACCTCCAGCTCCCTCACCTTGCCCAGAAGCTGAGAACGCGTCACCAAGGCTTTCTCGTCTTCATCCTCCTCGGCCGCAGGGAGATGAGACCTCTCCAACTCAGCAATTCGCTCACGGAGCCTTTTTCCCTCGGCCTCCAACTCCACGACCTTGTTCTGCTCTTTGACGAGGTCCTCCACTATGCCGCTCTGGACCTCATACTTATCCTTGTACTGTTCGAACTCGTGCTCTAGCTCATCATATTTGGTCTGAAGAGCATCATAGTCCTTCTGAGGACAGACATTTTGAGCATTGAGAGCCAAGGCCAAGGCGGCCACCCTCATCATCCCTTCGAGGTCCTCGGACAAGTCCTTGTCCCGAGCCACCCGGTCCCGCCTGACGATGTGCCTCACCTCCTCGCGCTCGAGGAGCACATTCTTCTTTGAGAAGATTCCCCTGTGCAGAGTACAAGAGGGCAGCACTATGTCTTCCTCAGAGGGGTTGTCAATGATAAGAGGACGAAGCTCCGTGGTCCCTTCATTCTTTTGCTTTTTCCCGGCTGGAGAACCACGCGAGGTCGTCCCAACTGACGAAGGGGAGCCACTGTCAGGGACACCCGCGGCAGCCGCCTTGACCTCCTCGACCCGCGTTCGTTTCACGGACACCTTGATGGCCCCCTTGTTCTTTGCCCGCATCTTCGTAACTTTGTCATGCAAATCGGCCATTTTTCCTGCAAAATAAAGAGTTAGAACCAAAAAGATATTGCTCGAACAAATAATAGCTATCTCACCTAACAAAATCATAGCGTCCCCGTAACTTCCGCACTCGAGGACAACTTTGGTGTTGATGTACCGAGGCTCCATCATAGGGCCTCCATCTTCCTCGAATAGGGGATCCCCGTTGGGATACGTACATATTGCCGGTCTAAACCCGTCCACGAAAGAAGCGAGCCGCTGATACCCCCCCGTATCACGCTCATTGAGATCCTCGTCCCGGAAGATGTAATAGTCGGTCCTGTGCTCGAAGTGGTCAGGCTGCCACTCCAACGGGAACCGAGCAGATGGACCCACCTTCTTCACTCCATCCTCGATATACTCGCGCTCCTCGAACAAGTGGTTCTCGGCCTCGGGGGTAAGTGACTTAACCAAAAAGTATCGACTCTTGAAATGCTTGATAGAGTCCAGATAAATTGCGAACAGCTTCTTCGGCTGCTTAAACGACACCCAACTCCACTTGTCGTCCGGATCACGCAACCTCTGCAAGTGAAACACCCTGAAGAAAAGAGGCAGGGTCGCTTCCACATCCAAGTACCCACATACGATTTAGAAGGCTCTTAAGAACGCTAAAGCGTTGGGATGAAGCTGAGACGGGCACAAGCGCAGCCAACTGAAGACACTCCGCTGCAAATGAGTGAAGGGAAGACGGAGACCAGCCTCCTTAAAGACGAACTCATACATTGCGAAACGAGGACCAGGGAATTGCGAGCAGATCCTCTGATGAGATTTAGGCACAAAGGCGCCCCAAGAAGGCTCCTCGTCCTGGTCAAGGTCCTCGATCACGTTAAAAGCTTCCTTAGGACGTGTCGTGAAGCGCGATGCAATCATCCTCGGAGCAACGGCCACCCATTCTTCAAGTGCCCTGGGGGAGGTCTCGACGACGGGAATGTCCCCTTGCGACCCAACAGCTTCATCCCCATCTGAAATGTCGAAGACGACATCGTCCTTGTTCTCGTCGGCCATTTACCTGAAAAGCAGAGGAAACCGTGAATTCGACTGGTCAAATCCACCCTTCCACCGCAAGTCAAGTGAAAGGGCGAGGAAAAGGGACGAAGAAAACTCCCCCAATCATCAAATGGCCGACGAGCTAAAGCGCCCTCAGAGCATAGTCGTCGCACGCAGCGGAGGTCGGCAAACTCATGTCCTCACCGAGACATGCAACCTCCATTGCTCGTGGCCTTCAAACTACTCCTTATTAATCCTAAAAGCTGGGCGTCTCATTCAAACGTTCTAGCTCCGTTCACTCAAAACTCACTCGGCAAACGCATGGAAGAAACGATTATCTTCTAGGTCTACACGGTTAATTCATAAACCTTGCTCGTCGCACTCATCAAATCGTGCCCGCCATACTCAAAACTAATACATAAAACTTAAATAAAGACATGAAGGAGACGAAAAACTTACTTGAAGAAAACGAAGAAGATATGAACGAGACGAGGGGGAGAGCAGTGAGCGAATCTTGAAGGCGTGAAAAATGTTAAGTGACAAATGAGTGATCTCCTCACTCCTTATATAGGGAAAGAAGGCCAAAGGGTGTCATGATGGCCTAGGCAGCCTAGGAGGCGCCATCATTGCCTACACCCCAAAGGCGGCTCCCTCCATGAAAGGTTGCCACGCGTCCCAAAACGTCTTGGGAACTCCAAAAGGCGCTATCTGCTTTATCCCTCAAAACGACGCATCAATAATTACAGCCTGTACAGCTGACACCTATCAATCACGCTGACAAGTGACAACCAAAGCATTAAAAACCAAGACAACGTCTCCCCGGCTCCCTTGGACATCGGTCGACCTAAACCCGCGAGAAGCCCGACATTGGAGACCGTTGCTCGTGCTCGGCTAACCTCCTGGTTTAATTCATCACCCTTACAAGACTAATGACTTGGGGGGCTCCTGTTCTGGACTGAGCCGAGCAGGCCCAACCCTTGTTACTAGCCGAGCAGGCCCAAATCCCTTGGGCTCAATCACTAGCCAACCGTCAAGGGCTGCTCCCGCGCGAAGACTCTAGACGAGCAGGCCCAAATCATTTGGGCCCCCTTACTGGATAACCGCCGAGAGTTATCCACGCGCGAAGACCACGCGTCACGTCTCAGCGAAGGATTCGGTCAACCATCTCCGAACCCTACGCTATGTGCATCCAGAACGTGAGTCTCCTGCTGACTCAGCCCTAGCACGGGACGTTCTGGCAGTTCCCTAGCACGTGGGCCTCCAATTGGACCTGGCCCAATTAGGGAACCTTGGCCCAGCGCTGGGGGCTATAAATACCCTCTGTCACTAGAGGGTCGGGTATTCTATTCTTCACTCTAAACCTCCTTCTCTGATAGCTACTGACTTAAGCATCGGAGGACCTTGCAGGTACCCCCCCACCTTGCTCTTCAAGCCAGATATTGCGCCTTGACGATTCTCCTGATCAGGTACGATCAAATTTTAATTTGGTTTATTTTTTATTACATAAATTAGTTTAAATATTAATGTTAATACATTAATGTTTAAAAAATATCAAATATTATTTATATTTAAAACGTTATTATAAACTTTAAAAAATATTATAACTTTAATATTTAAATTACAATCTAAAAATAATGTTCATGTACAGTAATATATTAGTTAATAGTTAATATTTAAATTAATAATTATTAGTTAATATTTATTAGTTAATAGTTAACGTTATTAATTAATATTAGTTAAATAATAATATAGTAATTAATATTTATTTTACTGTTAACGTTAAATAAATTATAAAATATAAACTAAATTAAATTACTATAACCTAAATTAATTTATTTTTAATTTAAATAATTTTAACTAGTTCAATCAGAACTATTAACTCACATTAAGAATTATCATGAAACTCACATTAAGAATTATCATGCTGTTCCTCCTATTACTTACAATGTCAAACCCAAGTTCAATCAGAACTTGAGAAAATCTAACAAGAAAGGACCCAAGAAAATGTGGGTACCTAAGGATAAGATTATTCCTATTGCAGATATCCTTGGCTGCAAAAATGACATAGCACAACATGTCATGGTACCTGGACTCTGGATGCTCACGACACATGACAGGAAGAAGGTCTATGTTCCAAGACCTGGTGCTTAAGTCTGGAGGAGAAGTCAAGTTTGGAGGAGATCAGAAGGGCAAGATAATTGGCTCTGGAACTATAAAGTCTGGTAACTCTCCTTCCATTTCTAATGTACTTCTTGTAGAAGGATTAACACATAACCTCTTATCTATCAGTCAATTAAGTGACAATGGTTATGATATGATCTTTAATCAAAAGTCTTGCAAGGCTGTAAATCAGAAGGATGGCTCAATCCTATTTACAGGCAAGAGGAAGAATAACATTTATAAGACAGATCTGCAAGATCTTATGAGTCAGAAGGTGACTTGTCTTTTGTCTGTTTCTGAAGAGCAGTGGGTCTGGCACAGAAGATTAGGTCATGCTAGTTTGAGAAAGATTTCTCAGATTAACAAACTGGATCTTGTCAGAGGACTCCCTAATCTGAAATTCAAATCAGATGCTCTTTGTGAAGCATGTCAGAAGGGCAAGTTCTCCAAACCTGCATTCAAGTCCAAGAATGTTGTTTCTACCTCAAGGCCATTAGAACTCCTGCACATTGATCTGTTTGGCCCAGTCAAAACAGCATCTGTCAGAGGGAAGAAATATGGATTAGTCATCGTAGATGATTATAGTCGCTGGACGTGGGTAAAATTCTTGAAACACAAGGATGAGACTCATTCAGTGTTCTTTGACTTCTGCATTCAGATTCAATCTGAAAAAGAGTGTAAAATCATAAAGGTCAGAAGTGATCATGGTGGTGAATTTGAGAACAGATCCTTTGAAGAATTCTTCAAAGAGAATGGTATTGCCCATGATTTCTCTTGTCCTAGAACTCCACAGCAAAATGGAGTTGTAGAACGAAAGAATAGGACTCTGCAAGAAATGGCCAGAACCATGATCAATGAAACCAATATGGCTAAGCATTTCTGGGCAGAAGCAATAAACACTGCATGCTATATTCAGAATAGAATCTCTATCAGACCTATTCTAAATAAGACTCCCTATGAATTGTGGAAGAATAAAAAGCCCAACATTTCTTATTTCCATCCTTTTGGATGTGTATGCTTTATTCTGAACACTAAAGATCATCTTGGTAAGTTTGATTCCAAAGCTCAAAAATGTTTCCTTCTTGGATATTCTGAACGCTCAAAAGGCTACAGAGTATACAATACTGAAACATTGATTGTGGAAGAATCAATCAATATCAGGTTTGATGATAAGCTTGGTTCTGAAAAACCAAAGCAGTTTGATAATTTTGCAGATTGTGATATTGACATATCAGAAGTTGTTGAGCCAAGAAGCAACGCATCAGAAGCAGAGCTTCTCAGAAGCAAAGAATCTGAAGATCAAGTATGAGCTTCTCTGGACAATCTAAGCATTTCTGAAGAACCATCTGTCAGAAGATCATCCAGACTCACTTCTGGTCATTCAGAAGATGTCATTCTTGGAAAGAAGGATGATCCAATAAGAACAAGAGCATTCCTTAAGAACAATGCAAACTGTCAATTAGGTCTTGTATCTTTGATCGAGCCAACTTCTGTTGATCATGCTCTAGAAGATCCAGACTGGACAATTGTTATGCAAGAAGAACTGAATCAGTTTACAAGGAATGATGTTTGGGATCTTGTTCCTAGACCAGATGAATTCAATATAGTCAGTACAAAATGGGTCTTCAGAAACAAGTCCAGAATGAGAAGATGAGAAGTTCTTATGTATGAGTATATTCTGAAATGGAATCTCTTTTATAAGAAGTTCTGATTGAAATCAATTAGAAATTGTGATTCAGTTATTACTAACGTTTTATTGTCTAAGTTGATTCAGAATCTCTTTAAAAGCAAAACAGCTGTAACTGGCTATCCAGATGGTAAACACGTGTTCACTATTCCTGGACGAGCGTGCGTGCAGTTGAGGGGACGTCTACTTAGGTAACTGTGCAAATCACGTCTTTTGTCATTATTATCTCTCCTCACGTCACGTAACATTAAATGCTTTTCATCATTTACTCTCTTTCAGTTTTCTTTTTATATTCTTCAAACGGTTCTTTTCCCTCTTATATTTCTCTCACTTTGCATTCAGTTTCTTTTTCGTTCTCTCTCTCTGCATTCATATCATAAACCCTAGCAGTTTCCAATATCTGCAACTTCATCATGAATCCATCGTCAAGCTCTGGGAATCAAGATAATGATCGGAAACAAAAGAGAAAGGCAACTGCTGAACCAGAAACCAAACCCAAAAAGATAAAGATCACCTATGACCCTCTCAAGGTGAATTCAATCGAAGCAAAGTTATCTGGAAACTATTCTAGACGTGTGTTTCAACCCCCTGGTGAAAGCCCTCCATCATCTCCATCGTCTTCCTCATCTTTTTACCTTCAAGACTCAACTTCTTCCTCATCTAACCTTTCCTCTCCCTCAACCCATCCATCAGATATTTCTTCACCTCTCTCACAACCTTTTCCCACCAGAACACCTAATCCCTATAGTATTGTTTTTCCCGACTCCAGGTTCACTGTCAACCCTCCAACCCCTACCACTCAATCACTTCTGGAGCTTTTACATTCTGATGTAAATGGCTGGTTGGAGATTCTGGGTGCTGCTCACCTTAACCATCTGGATGAGTATGCTACAAACAACCTTTGGGATACCTTTCGTCAGGATTTTCTGGTTAGGGCTACAGACACTCAGAGAAGGATCATGTCTGAAGCTCCTGGTACTCATGGTCTTCGGTTGGAAGTTGGTGAAAGCAGCTATCACCATCTCATCAGGAACAGAAGTGTTCTTGAGAAGAAGATACCTGCAGAAGAGTTGGAAGAAGAAAATCTCTGCAGAGACATCGTGGTGTGGAAACCATGGTTTCCTGTGCTGACTGGAGATTTTCAGTGGCTGTTCAACTGGTTCAGAATGAACCCTTCTGAAAAAGCACCTCACATGGTCTTTCCAGTAGTGGTCTATCGTGCTGAAGTTGCTGGTCCTACTCCTCCAACAAACCTAGCAGCTATTCTTCAAGCGTTGGAAGTTGGAACTTCTGAGCTGCCTGAACCAGAATATGCTAAGGCTACTTCTGAGTCAGACTCAGATGAGGAAATGGAAGATGCACAAGCTGACGATCTCCCAAAAGATCACCCTGCTGAGATTGCTGTCCCGTTTGGCAGAAATTCAGGTGCTTCTTCTTCTGGTGAAAACTCAGCTCTGTTGGAGACCTTGGAAGCTCTTCATCAGAATCAAGCTAGGCTGGCTTCTCGATTGGACGCGCAAGAAGTAGCCAATGCTGAGTTTCGCTCCTTCATGGCAAGGCAAACTACAAGCACCGACGGGATTCATGATGTTCTGGCGCGGATTTTGCGTAGGCTAGGATCTTAGTCCTTTGGTCTTAGTAGTTTTCTTTTCTTGTTGCATCTGTTTTCCTGCATCCACCTTATGTAACTTTTCTTTTTGAGTATCAATGAAAAGTTTCTTTGTTTTCACATTCCAGTGTTTTTATTTGTCGTTTTATACATCTGAATCTTTTGAAATATTCTTTTTGATGTTATGACAAAAAGGGGGAGAAGATAAATGATAAATGATTTGATTAATCTATCAGTTGCTGGGTAAAGCTCCCACACATTTACTAACAAGAACTGCAAGTTCTATATGGTTTAAGTGGTTTGCAGGTATAAAGAAGTGAAGAGAATCTTCAGAAGCAAACACAAGAAGCAAAACCATAAGAAGTGTTATTCTGTAAAAAGAATAAGCTCATGGGAACTGAAGCAAGCTAAGTGCTATCAAGCTTCAGATATCAGAAGCAAGAAAGAAGAATGAATCAGAAGCACTGATAATAGAATTTGATCCATATTTGTCTATTTGTTCTGACAAAATTCTATTTGCTCTGATACATTATTTTAGCCTATATGGCTCTGATATATATGGCTCTGATACATATCATGTATTCTAATATACATTTTATGTTCTGACTCGTTCATGCTGACTTTTGTCGTTTAGTTTTTGTTCTGTAACATTTCAGGATGTAGAGATGCTCTGAAGATGCTCTGGTACATTCAACAATGTTCTGATACAAATCTAGCATGAAGTGATGTTGGTAGAAATTCAAAGCTCTGAAGCTATCTGAGGGAAGCAGAAATCAGAAGCTGTGAATGATTTAAAGATCCAGAAAACTCAAGTTCTGAAGCTGTCCTAAATGGAAGCAGAAATCAGAAGCTGTGAATGTTCTGAAGATCAAAGAAATTCAAGTTCTGAAGCTGTCCTAGATGGAAGCAGAAATCAGAAGCTGTGAATGTTCTGAAGATCAAAGAAATTCAAGTTCTGAAGCTGTCCTAGATAGAAGAAGGAATCAGAAGCTGTGAGTGTTCTAAGGATCTAAAGAAATTCTAGTTCTGAAGCTGTCCAATGGAAGCAGAAGTCAGAAGCTATGAATTCTCTGAAGACAGAAGCTTATGTGATCGTCTCTACCGAAATAATCAGGGAAGTCTTTTATTAAAGTTCTTCGAGTATTTAGTTCAGGGGGAGATTATTTATCTCAGGGGGAGATTGTTAATCTCAGGGGGAGACATATTCATATGCTTATGCTATAGCTGTGTAATTTGTCTTTTGCCGTCTGCTCTTTCTGATCGCAAATTCATATCATCTATATATGTTTTTGTCATCATCAAAAAGGGGGAGATTGTTAGAACAAGATTTGTTCTGATCAATTATCTTAGTTTTGATGATAACAATAATATGAATTTTGCTTAAGATAATATGGTACTCTAATCCAATGCAATTTCCTTTTCAGGAAATATATAAAGAGTATGCATAATTCAGCGCTCAGAAGCTTTGTCTCAAAGGGTTCAGCATGCAACATCAGAACATGGTCTGGCAAGACATCAGAAGATGGTCGAAGCAGAATCAGAACATGGGTCTATGGAAGCATCAGAAGAACATGAGATCAGAAGCACTGAAGCTCAGAAGATGGTATCACGCAACAGAAGCACTTCAAGGTCAGAAGATCAGAAGATGCTATGCACCAAGCTGTTTGACTCTGATGATATTCAAACGTTGTATTCACAAACATCAGATCAGAAGGAAGTACAAGTGGCAGGCTACGCTGACTGACAAAAGGAACGTTAAAAGCTATTAAAGGCAACGTCAGTAGACACAGCGTGAACAAGGCTCGAGGTAGTTGACAAAAGCGTATAACATTAAATGCGATGCTGTACGGAACACGCAAAGCATTAAATGCACTCAACGGTCATCTTCTCAACGCCTATAAATATGAAGTTCTGATGAGAAGCAAGGTTAACGATTCTACACCTATTCTGTGAATATCAACTTGCTGAAACGCTGTTCAAATCAAAGCTCAGAATCTTCATCTTCATCAAAGCTCACTACATTGCTGTTGTAATATATTAGTGAGATTAAGCTTAAACGTTAAGAGAAATATCACAGTTTGTGATTATAGCTTTTAAGAAGCATTTGTAATACTCTTAGAATTGATTACATTAAGTTGTAAGGAACTAGAGTGATCGTGTGGATCAGAATACTCTAGGAAGTCTTAGAAGTTTTCTAAGCAGGTTGTAACTAGAGTGATCGTGTGGATCAGTATACTCTAGAAAGTCTTAGAGGGTATCTAAGCAGTTGTTCCTGGAGTGATCAGTGTGTGATCAGAAGACTCTGGAAGACTTAGTTGCTGACTAAGTGGAAAACCATTGTAATCCGTGCGATTAGTGGATTAAATCCTCAGTTGAGGTAAATCATCTCTGCGGGGGTGGACTGGAGTAGTTTAGTTAACAACGAACCAGGATAAAAATAACTGTGCAATTTATTTTTATCTGTCAAGTTTTTAAAGCTACACTTATTCAAACCCCCCCTTTCTAAGTGTTTTTCTATCCTTCATTATCCCATTCAAATTTTCTTTATATGAGCATTATTTTTAAATAGCAATTAAGTATCTATTCTTAATTATGATGCTTTAGTTTATAATAACGTTTTAAATAGCAATTAACTATGATTCTTTGGTTTATAATAACGTTTTAAGTATTAGCAAAGACAACAAAATGTCATGAACAAAGCTGAGCTTAGTGGTAATGTAGTGATTCTTGTAAATTTTGGGTCTTGGGTTCAACTCCCATTGAGACCATGTTTTTAAGCTTTAATATTTAGCATCTTAACAACTTGACAATAGAATAATAATAAAAATTGTCAAGGAATCTTGGAATTTTTTTTTTACAGGGGGCAAAATATATATTAACCTTTATTATTAAATAGAGTCCATTACTATTTCATTATTTAATTTATTATTATCATTATTTCATATTATTATTATCATTATTCTCTTTATTCTATTTATAGTTGTTATTAATCTTTTATTAAACAGAAAATTAAAATGTCAAAGATCTCAAAAGAAATAAACTCTTCACCATCTTTAAAACTTTCCAAAACAATGAACAGGATCCGTAAGAGTTAACAGAAATCAAACATATGGACAATTAAACGGTTTGTTCAATACCATTTGTATCACAGTCCTAAGGCTATAAGAACAAGAGGACTGTGGCGGATCCACCGTACGGCCAGGGTGGGCTTATGCCCGAGCTCCACCTGGCCCAAAATTTTTTTTAGTTAGGTTTTATTATTAAAATTTAGTAAAAAAATTAAAAAAAGTAAAAGAAAAAAGAAACTGAAACACAAAGAGGAAAAAGCACCACATCATCTCCCTTCTCCGTCGCCTCCGCCAAACTGCACCTCCCCGCACAACCCTAACTAAAGCATCACTTCACTATCCGTAACGATTCGTCTACTATTCATGGCGATTAATTCGAATAAGATGGGAATCAAATACAGAGAGTCTAGGTTTCCTGTCATGTACCGTAGAACTCCGTTGGGAAAAGCTCCGGTTCCAGGATTTTATCAAGATGCGCATAGTGTAAGTAAGACAAGTTGTGGCTACGATTGGGTTTGATAGGGTTAATTTGTTGCAAGTTAATGCAGTGATGCTGCTGATTTGATTAGAGATGTTTCGTTGAATGACCGGGTCGAACTTCGCGTCTTGGGTGATGTTGGTGCTAAGATCTGGGTCATGAATTTTGATTCTCATGGTGTTCAGGTACTCTTTCTATTCATTTTTAGAGATGTTGAAATGAGAGTAATGGTTCATTTTCTTTTTGTTTTTCTTCTTGAGGCTAATGTGCGCTTTCTAGTGGTAGAGTTTTGTTTTTGATAATGTGCGCAGAAAGTTATTTTGTTTTGGTTCAAAGATTTGTGTGTGTATTCTATGATATATCTCTCTATATCTCTCTTTTAGTTTTGTTTGATTTTATTTTCATTTTAGTTTTGTTTTGTGATTTCCGTAATTGTGCGATTCTTTGTGAAATAATCATTTTATGTGAGGAATTTTTTGGACCTAGAAATGATAATTTGGTTATGTTAGGGTGTGCATAATTAGAGTGTAAACGGATTTGGATGGTTACAATTGTTTCCAATTTTGTAAGATTTGTTGATCAATTCTAAAAATATAATTGATGTTTACTACTTGATCATATCTAAAAGTACTATTTAGAATAGTTCAGTTGTGTTTTATTTGTTACAAATAATAGTTTTCATGTTAATTATTGAATAAAGAAAATTTCTTTACCCACCTCCCTATGGGTGGTCACCTCCTGCGAAAAACCAAAACTACCCCTGCTTCGGAAGTTCATTTCCGAAAGCGTGTTTTTTAAAAAAAATTGACTTACTTCGGAAGTTCATTTCCGAAACAATTATTTCGGAAGTGAACTTCCGAAATACTGCGATTTCTGCAGATTTATCAAAACACTCCCCCTCCCCCAATCATTTACCCTAAATCAAAACAAAAAGTGGCAGAGGCGAAAATTTGTGCAAACAGAATTCCAAAGCTGCATCAAGGCTCCAATCACACTGCTAAACAACAATCAAAAGCCCTCAATCCTAACACTTTGTAAGTTTTGAAATTTTTAGATCTATTATTCAAATGCATGTTATTTAGGGTTTTAATTGCATAAATGATATATGGCTAGGTTGTTAGTAGTATTTAGGTTGTTTAGAAGCATTTTGATTTGGTTTGAAGCTTGATTTAGGGGTCTGCCATGGAAGTTGAAGAAAATTGCATCGCAGGGGTGTTTGGGAAGTTCATTTCCGAAAACACCTCCATCCCAGTTTTCGGAAATGAACTTCCGAAATATATCAGAAGTTCAAATTTTTTTGTTTTTTATTTTGCCTCGCATATTAATCGATTTCAATTGTTTACAGGAACATGTCTTCTAGAGAGGGCTCTAAGGGAAGAAAGGATTCTTCAAAGAAAGAGGTGAAAGAGGTGAAGGAGGTGAAGAAGGTGAAAGAGGTGAAGGAGAAGAAGAAGGTTTCGACCGGCTCTACTTCTCGTTCCCAAGGGGCCCGGGGCCCGGATGCTCAAGCTCAGTCTTTAGGCGCGAGAGTCGTGATAAACGCTGATGGTTCTGAGACTGAGTGGGATGCGGATTGGTATAATTATCTTCATTCGGAGGAGTTCGCTCGTCGAGAAGAATAACGTGTTTTTTTTTTGTTTGATGTGTATTTTGTAACGCTCGTCGGGCCGAATAACATGTTTTTGTTTTGTTTGACGTGTTTTGTTTTGTTTTGTTCGGATTTCGGATTGTATCGCAGTGTTTTGTATTGGATTTATCATGTTAATAAAAATAATACGTACTACTGTAAGTAACAAATGACGGAGGAGGTGTAACCGGAGCCGGAACATATGACGGAGGAGGTGGATGTCCGGATGAAGAAGAACCGGAGGTACGTCCACCGCGAGACAAAGGAGCCAAGTAAGCTATAGTTTATCATTATCATCTGGGGACGTCATTTCTAAAAAATCAAGATTAAAAATAATAAGATTTTTTTCTTGATTTTTTGTAATGACGTCCCCTGATGATAATGATAAATTATAACTTACATTGATTGGCTCCTTTATCTCGCGGTGGACGTACCTCCGGTTCTTCTTCCTCCGGACATCCACCTCCTCCGTCATATGTTCCGGCCCCGGTTACACCTCCTCCGTCATTTGTTACTCACAGTAGTACACCTTTTGAAATTTGGAAGCCTTTTTTTCTCCCCACCACTCTCTCATCCCCACCTACCCGTGTTCAACAATATGTAACTTTAATTTTATGTAATATTGTCGTTGTAAACTTCACCCGATTAAATAAAGCGAATTGTTGTTGTTTTTAATTTTATTCTGTCCAGACATATTTTCGGAGGTTCATTTCCGAATTCTCCAAGGGGGGTGCGTCCGGAGATGAACTTCCGGGGGTTGGCAAGAAGGTTAAGAGGTGGGTGAAGAAATTTTCTTGAATAAATACATAATTTATTCTCTAAATTATCACTCTAATCAATCTCTTAACAATTAAAATCAATTAATCACTCAACTGGTCTTTCATCCAACTAGTTTGTTCCCTAAATAGTTGGATGATAGAATAGTTTAGAATTTTTTTAGTTAAATTTAATAGCTTAGAGATAAAATTAAATAATAGAGTAATTTAAAGATAAAATTGACTGCTTAATCATTAATTATTTTAATTTTAATGATAATTAACTAATGGAATGATTAAGGGAGCTTCTATGGTGCAGTCATCAATTTGACTTCAGTGGCGAAGTCACTGCAATTGACCAATAGAATTAAAGTCTTAATCAACCCTAATTAATTCTAAGTTAAACTAAGCCATATCAGCTCTATGGTAAAATAACTTTACTGTGGGACCCATTTTTTAAAAAAACTTTTGATTATTGCATATAAGTCCCCATTCATTTAATAATATCTTACAAATTAAAATTAACTTTTATTAGATTACAATTTTTTTAAACTCATATTATCATTCTTCTTCTTCTTCATCCTTCACCCTTCTCCCAACTTCCCTTCAAAACCCTAAATCCCTAAATTCCACCCATCTGTTCTTCTTCTGCAACCTTCTCCCAAATTTGACATACTCCGTAATTCTTCAAATCATATGTTCTTATATCTTCTTCCACTTTCGATTTTTGTTTACTCTCTCTACGAACCTGCGAACAGGTAAACACTGCGAACAGATGAACATGACTTCGACCTCTTCGGCGCCAACGAAATCATATTCTCAAGGTTGGTGAAGGCAATGAGATCGATAAATATGGACGAAAGATGAAGCTGCTCAAGATGAAGTATGGGACACTCCACCCATTTTTTAACCGTGTTCATGTTTGATATTGAGCTTTCAGAGTAAATTTGCGTAAATTTGGTCGAAAAAAGACCAAATTTTGCTTATATTTGAGACCAGAATGTGTATATATGTATATACATGCTTTTTGAATTGTAGTTATCAGCAGGGGCGGATCTATGGCCCAGCCAGCCCAGGCACGCGCCCGGGCTCAACCCCTCCTTTCGTTGTATACTCCCCCACCTAATAGTCGATTTTTAGACAATACCAGGGGCAAAATTAATAATTTTTAGACAAAATATAGGGCAAAATTAGTAAAAACAGGGGCAAAATTTCTAGAAAAAATCAATGGCAAATTTTTTAGACAAAATCAAGGGCAAAATTAGTAGAAACAGGGTATAAAATTAGTAAAAATAAAGTGTAAAATTTTTGCCCAGGCTCCCTAAAATTTCTGGCTCCGCCACTGGTTATCAGGGCCGTTAAGTTTTCAGAGGCTCAATTTACTAAAGTTTTTTTAATGTATGCAGATCTTTGCATGAGAAAGATGAAGATCCTCACAAATTTTCGAGGGCAAAGTTTTTCTTCATAGCACTAGTATGTAGTTTCTTATGGTATATCAGCCCTGGATACTTATTCACAACGCTTACAAGCATATCATGGGTATGTTGGGTATTCTCCAAGTCAGTGACAGCTCAACAATTAGGTTCAGGCATGAGCGGTTTAGGATTCGGTGCCCTTACGCTTGATTGGGCTGCAGTTGCTTCCTTCTTGTTTAGTCCTCTTATCTCACCTTTCTTTGCCATTGTCAATGTTTTCGTTGGCTATGCGGTGATTGTTTATGCTGTGATTCCTATAGCGTATTGGATGTGTATGATGCAAATAAGTTTTCCATTTTCTCATCTGATTTGTTCACAGGAGATGGTCAACAATACAACATATCTGCTATTGTTAATGACAAATTTCAGATCGATCTAGCGAAGTATCAAGAACAAGGTGAAATTCATTTAAGTGTGTTTTTCTCTCTTACTTATGGATTTGGATTCGCCACTATAGCTTCCACCATTACACACGTTGTTTGCTTCCATGGAAGGTACAATGCTCAAGACTCATTACTCAATGTCAAACTATTTAAAAGACATGTAATTGTTTATGATATCGTGTTGTCACTTGTCAGGGAGATTATGGAGCGGTATCGGGCTTCTAAAGAAGGCAAAGAAGATATTCACACAAGATTGATGAAAAACTACAAAGACATTCCTTCTTTGTGGTTTTATTTGTTGTTAGGAGTGACACTTGTTGTTTCTTTACTGATCTGCATTTTTCTAAATCATGAGATTCAGATGCCTTGGTGGGGACTTCTCTTTGCTTCAGCAATGGCTTTTATGTTTACCCTCCCAATTAGCATCATAACTGCTACCACAAACCAGGTTAATTAACATCTTGAAACTTTTGCTTAAAAAGAAACAGAGTTTGTTTTTAAACTAAATAACTTAATGCTCTGAAATCTGAATACAAACACCGGGGTTGAATATCATCGCCGAGTATATATTCGGTATCATTTACCCTGGAAGACCGATTGCAAATGTATGCTTCAAAACGTATGGTTACATAAGCATGGCACAGGCTGTTTCGTTCCTTAGCGATTTCAAGCTCGGAGACTACATGAAAATTCCTCCAAGGTCTATGTTCTTAGTGCAGGTATATCTATTTATTCAGCTGTTATAATTGTGTTTTGAAAGGTTTTACTAGCATTTACCTTTCTTATAGGGTATCTAACCTAATGTACTTTTTGTGTTAGAAATTATTTAGTTCATTGGGACAATGCTTGCTGGAACTATCAACATTTGTGTAGCATGGTGGTTGCTAGAATTTGTCAAAAACATATGTCATGTAGATCTTCTTCCCGAAGGCAGTCCATGGACATGTCCAACTGACCGTGTTTTCTTCGATGCATCGGTTATTTGGGGTCTAATAGGACCTAAGATGATCTTTGGTACTCTTGGAGAGTACTCAGCATTGAACTGGTTTTTCCTTGGAGGTGCCATAGGACCGATACTAGTTTGGCTATTGCACAAGGCGTTTCCACAACAGTCATGGATTCCATTGATCAATCTTCCAGTACTCTTGGGTGCAACCGGAATGATGCCGCCAGCAACAGCGTTGAACTACAATGCATGGATTATAGTCGGAACCATTTTCAACTTCTTTATCTTCCGTTACAGAAAGCAATGGTGGCAGAGATACAACTATGTTTTATCAGCAGCACTTGATGCAAGAGTGGAATTTATGGCGGTGCTGCTTTACTTTGCACTAGGACTGGAAAATGTGAGTCTGAATTGGTGGGGAACTGCTAGTGAGCATTGTCCTTTGGCAACTTGTCCAACTGCAAAGGGTATAGAGGTTGATGGTTGTCCTGTCTTCTGATAACATTGCTTCTTTTTATGGTTTTTTTTTCAATTGCAAAACTTCATTATCTAGTATTAAAAATTCATTTTGTAATTATGGAGACACTGTTTTATCAGTAAACAGTGTTATTATGTTCTGTTTTTATTTGGTTTATAATTTGTTTTTCGGATGAACAAATATTAATATATATCAGTCGTTATGTTGGAATTTTCTTATTTATCAGATACTTTAATTCCTTTTACACTTAGCTAGATGAAGTTGAGCTATCCAATTGCCTCATGCAGTGAAGGACTCATTTAAGGGAATTTGTATCAGTGAAAACATCAAATAAACCACACCACCAATCCAGGGGTGAAATTCAATTTTGCTCTCTTGGTTTTGGAGCAGGACAAAACATCCAACTTTCAAACTAAAAATAAGTATATATGCATTAAGGAAGCAAGTATAAGAAGTGAAGAGAACAAGGATAATAGTCAAAGAAATTAATAATTGAATACGACTTAAATATGTTTATTTTCAGGTTAGCACTGAAAATGGAATGAGACTATGTAAAGAACACTGGTGGAAGAAAATCTAACTAAAAGTTGTAAAGTTGGCAATAGCCGAGTATTAGACCCTTGAAACTCAACAGAAAATAGACATTGGGAATGTTATTTCCTTTTCATCTTCTTCAACATCTTTGTCCTTGAAATCAACCTCCTAAACAGTAGCTTGTTTACTCCTAAGGTGAGTGCTTTGTTCCTCAACTCATATCAGAGGCATCATCAATTATCATGACAGCCAACCGATAAGTTACGAAAACACTAATGTCATACTCCATGTCAGACGGGGAATGCAAAGTGTTCCACAGTCATCACATCTCAACTGCCACCTGCATTATCAATGAATTGCTTTTAGTATAGCTTCATGAAATACAACAAAATGAAATTTATTAGAAAAGTCAATAGGATCACTCTTCCTTTACTTTTATACCTGAGCAAATGCATAGGGTAATGCAGAATACAACCCTGCTGCTCTTTCTCGATAAAAGACAGTTCTTGTAATAGAAACAACAGGCTGCACTGCTGAAGAATTCGTTGCGCCAAGAAAAAGCACGGCAGAGTACATGGCTCCCAAAAGATTCAGTAAATCTTGTTGTGTTTTGCTGCCAAAATATTTGTTCAGCAAAAAGTAAGATTAACATATTAATGAAGTGCAATATAACTTGTTAGAATACCAAACCAAACTATTGATAAATAAAAACTGAATAAATATGACTTACATCTTTTGGGCTTGCTGCCAAAATATTAGACCAAACAGTACTCCAATGAGTATGGTCATGAAAAATCGAACAACATTGTATTGAGGATTTCTCCAATAAGACAAATTTTGTTTCCAAAAGTTAACTCTGCATTGAACAAAAAATGATTGCGAATATTTGGTTGGGAAGTACAAGTCCTTCGAATCCGGTGCAGGAGTACTGGGCTCCTTTACAAGTTCTTGATTCCTCCTAAAGAAGGTACAAAGAAAACAAGATATATAAAGCTAGAATTATTGTCGCTTGTAATTTAGGAAAACATAGTTGCAACAAAAAAAAACTTACTGGTGAAGGGTAGAGTTGTTATAAATCTCTCCAAAATCTACATCTAATTGAGCCTCAACTGAAGCAGAGCTGACCTCACGCATCCATGTGGCCGGATTATAACCATCCTTGATCTTTTGTACCCCTGAGATAGCCTGAAGTTTGTGTAAATTAGATGAAGCATTTAAGATCAATAATAAACGCTTCAAAGATAGTAGACATGTAAAAACTTCAAAATTTCCAATACTCACTTCAAAATATTCTACAAGCTTTTGTGAGTGGCGACCTAGAGGTCCGACACATATTACACGTCCTCCTATTTTCATCAACAATAGCTATATTAGCAAAGAAATCAAAAATTTATTCAATTATAGTCAATCAAGGAAATGAATAACATAAAACTCTTGAGTCTAGAGAGTCTAGACTTGCCTCATCAAAAGCTTCAAAAATGTCTATGCTTGGTTGATGAATTGTGCACACAACTGTTCTCCCTGTGTCTACTGTGTTTCTCACGGTACGCATAACGATAGCAGCGGCTCGAGCATCGAGGCCTGAAGTTGGTTCATCCATGAAGATGATTGAAGGCTTGGCAACCAGTTCCACAACAATAGTAAGCCTTTAACTTTGTTCTGTTGACAGACCACCCACACCTGGAAGGCCCACAAGAGCATCTCTAAGTGGTTTAAGCTCTACCAACTCCATAACTTCTTCCACAAACATCTACATTAGCAATAGAAATAAAAAACGAAATCAAATTTATATTGAAAAAGAATTTCATGTTAGACTTAAAATGGCAAAGCTTGCACCAACACACCTTTCGAGTTTGTGTCTTTACATCTGAAGGAAGACAAAGCCAGGCCGAGAACAGTAGTGATTCATAGACAGTAACATATGGAGAATGAATATTGTTCTGTTCGCAGTAACCGCTTATTCGAGCAAATGTTGTTTGGTTCTTTTTGTAACCTGATATGTTGATACTTCCTTCAATATACCCACCTGTTTTTCTTCCAGCTAATACATCCATGAGGGTTGTCTTTCCAGCACCGCTAACACCTACAAGTGCTGTTAATATTCCTGGTCTGAAAGCACCACTAACATCTTGTAGTAGTTGAAGTTTATCCTTATTCACTCCTTGACTCTTCATTTCCTATTGTGATAAAAGTCATAAAACATAAGCTCATATCTTCAGTGAAAAATCCAAAAAATCTGTTAAAGATATACTAAATGAAAATGCTTACATGATCAAAGTGAAAAACAAGAAAAATTAATATCTATACTCTAGTTAGTGTTAAGCTTCTACTTAGTTCAAAATGGTAGTTTACATAATTAATAGACTTACTGCTGGCATGTCTACATAGTAGTTTATACGATTGAATGCCATTGAAAGAGGTTGAAATGGTAGAACCATTCCTCTTTTAGATTCATGGTTTGATGAATTCATAGTATCCGAAGAATTTCTTACTGTCATGTCGGTACCTGTTCTTAAACAGAAACAATTAGCAGTGTTAAATAACATATTTCCATTTAATACATGAGAACTATTTGCAACTATTGAACAAAAAAGAGAACTTTGATCAACTAATGTTTCCTGAAAATATTGCTGCAACTAACTAACTAAAACATGTTTATGAAAAAAATTAATGCTGCTAAGTATTAAGTTATACGCACACTTCTATAAATGATAACAAGATACACTTAGAATCATCAAAATATTATTAAAGGGGGGAAGTATACAAATATTTAGGTTCAAACCTTCAAGGGGATGGTGCCTAGAGGATGAACTTTCATTCTTCTTATGGTCTTCATCCGTAGTTGCTGCTTTGGAATCACCGAACGCTGAAATTTATGGGTAAAATTATAACTCTTTAGCAACCGTAAAAAACTGTTGAATTATAGGCATTGAAAATCAAAAGAAGAATTTTAACTTACGATTCAAATAAGCTAATGCGAGAATGAAGAAAAGGTTGAAGAGAAGAGAAAACCCAAGCAAGGCTCCAATGCATATCCAATGTGCCAAAATTAAATCATTTTAATTTGTACTTCCACTCAATTCAAAAACAGCATATCGGATGTTCCATAGGCCTATAAAAATGATTTTAATTTTAACTGTCTATGTCTTAAAAGCACATAAAAATTAGAATAAACTGAGTTGTGAACTGAAAACTAATGCCTTATCACGAGATTTTAACCAGCTAGCAACATAGAGTTCAGTTGTTCCTTGCGTTTCTTTCTTCATTGGAATTGGGTACTATGTGCAAAACAAAGGTAATTTAATCAGAAACATAAACCTCGCCAGTTATTCTTCATATGGCATGTGAAGCACGCGGTAGCAGAACAAAATAAAAGTGAAGTAGATTGCAAAAGTAGCCTACAGGGCTAAGCTCTTACCACTGAGCAAATACCACATTCGCACAACAAAAAAGTAACTATTACATCAAGAACAAATTACAATTGGGTTCTTATTTACCCAAAGAGTGAAACAAACAAGCATAATATCAAACATCGCATCTGCAACAAACAATTAAACTCAATAGAGTTGAAAACAAAATAGCCATTACTTCTAATGACAAAAAAAACAATACCAAACATCACATCCAAATACTTGAATTTCATCAAATACATATTAAGATTCAAAGAACTTACAGCCTCATCAGTATCCAGAGCATTAATGCCATGTTCAAACGTATAACTCAGCATTTCATGAGCTTCTTTCTCCGAGTTTTGCTCCCCAAATGTCATATGAAACATTACATAAATCAATCAACAACATGTCAAAATACTCAAATCATAAGTACTGCCAAGAGTGAATGTGAGAAGTAGGCAGCACTGAATCTTTGCACATGATGTAGTATGGATTCACTGTTCTCATCAATCTTCCTTGAGCCCATAACGTTTTCAGCAATAGTGACCAGGCTCCCATTGAGCTGGATTAAAGGGTCAAGTCACAAATATCAGCCGCTATCTTATCAACCCTAATCCCAAATCAATGTCCAAAAAAACACCTAGAAAATACAACAAGAATGGTTCAAGAAAGGAATAAACCTGATACAAGTGAGAAAGGGTACACAAGTTGGGACGATGATTGAGAGTCCATTGATGAGAAATCGCAAACAATGAAAATGAGATAGAGATGGCTAGCCAACATTTTGAGAGGAATAACAAAAAGAGACGCTCAATTTTTTTCTTTTTAGGGTTTTAGTGTAATAGAGGGAACGATACAATTGTAGAATTTTTAGTGAAAATTAATGGAGGGAACATACAATTGGGAAATATTTTGTGAAAATTAATAGAGGGAAAAATTGGAGCGCTCAAATTGATGGAATTTTTTTTTTTTCAGATTTGTATAACAAATTTTTATTAAGTCAAATAATTAAAAAATGATGAAAATATATTTCGATTCTTTTGAAGTACAATTTGAAAAAAAAAATCGATTTGTTAATGATTAACATAGATGAGTATCATATATTTTTTTACACATAGATGAGTATCATCTATTGTAAAACTATTTTATTGGGGTTAGGGTTAGGGTTATTGTTTGAGACATAAATGATTATCCTTTATTCTGTGAGACATAGACGAGTATCTTCTATTATTTGAGACATGGATTAGTATCCTATATTGTTTGACACATGGATGAGTGTCATCTATTGTTTGACACATAGATGAGCATTGTCTATGTGTGACACATAGATGAGCATCATCTATTCTTTTAGACATGGATGAGTATTATCAATTGCAAAACTATTATATTAGGGTTGGGGTTAGAGATAGATGCTTGATAGTTGACAGTCATCTATTGACTATCATTTGCTGAATATCTAACATAGTTCACACTTAGTTGACCATCTTCTATTGACTGTCTTACACGGTGCACACATAGTTGACCATCATTTATGAATCTCTGACATGGTTCACACATAGTTAATTGACTGTCTTACATGGTACACACATTTTTTACCATAATTTATGCATCTCTAACATAGTTCAGACATAGTTTACCATCATTTGTTGACTATTTTCCATGGTTCACACATAATTGACCATCATCAGTGCATTTCTATCATGGTTCACACATAGTTGGCCACCATCAATGCATCTCTGACATGGTTCATCATCATCTACTACCTATTTTTCATGGTTCACACATAGTTGACCATCATCAATGCATTTCTGACATGGTTCACACATAGTTGACCATCATAAATGCATCTCTGACATGGTTCACCATCATCTACTGACTATTTTCTATGATTCGCACATAGTTAACCATCAAAGTGAATTTTTGACATGGTTCACACATAGTTGACCATCATCTATGCATCTCTAACATAATTCACACACAATTTAACATCTTCTATAAACTATCGTTCATGGTTCACATATATTTGACCTTCATCTATGCTTTTATGACATAGTTCACATATAGTTGACCTTCATATATGCATCTATTACATAGTTCACACATAGTTAACAATCATCTATGCATCTACTACATGGTTCACATATAGTCGACCATCTTCCATGCGTCCCTAAAATGGTTCACACATAGGTTAACCATCATAAATGCATCTCTACCATGGTTCATGCATAGTCGTACATCATCAGTTGACTGTATGACATGGTGCACACATAGTTTACCATCATCAATGCATCACTGACATGGTTCACACATAGTAGGACATCATCAGTTGATTTCCTGACATGGTTCACACATAGTTGACCATCATCAATACATCCTTGACATGGTTCACACATAGGACATCATCAGCTGAGTGTAGTTGACATGGTTCACACATAGTTGGCCATCGTCTATTGACTATCGTCTATTGAATCTCTAACATAGTTCATATATAGTTGACTATCTTCTGTTGACTATCTTCCATGGTTCATGTTGACTATTAACTGTCTTACATGGTGCACACATATTTGACCATCATTTATGAATCTCTGACATGGTTCACACATAGTTAACCATCTTATGTTAACTATCTATAACAAAATTCACACATAGTTGCCCATCATCAATGCATTTCTAACATGATTCACATATAGTTGACTGTCATCAATGCATTTTTGACACAATTCACACATAGTTGACTATCGTCTATTACCTATCTTTCATGGTTCACACATAGTTGATTGTGATCTATGTATCTCTCACATAATTCACACATAGTTTATCATCTTCTATTGACTATCTTCCATGCTTCACACATAGTTGACCATAATATATGCATTTGTCACACATTTCTCACATAGTTGACCATCTTTTGTTGACTATCTTCCATTATTCATACATAGTTGACCATCATATATGCATCTTTGACATAATTCCTGCATAGTTTACCATCTTTTGTTGATTATCTTCCAATGTTCACACATATTTGACCATCATTTATGCATCTTTGACATAGTTCACACGTAGTTGACCATCAACAGTTGACTCCCTGACATGGTTCAATAGTCGATCATCATCAGTGCATCCCTGCCATGGTTCACACATATTCGAACATCATCAGTTGATTCCCTAATATGGTTCACACATAGTTGATCATCATCTACGCATCTCTGACATAATTCACACATAGTTGACCATCATCTGTTGACTATCTTCCATGGTTCACACATAGTTAATCATCATTTATGTATCTCAGACATTGTTCACACATAGTTGACCATCCTCTATTGACTATATTCCACGGCTCACACATAGTTCACCATTATATATGCACCTCTGACATAGTTCACACATAGTTGACCATCATCTATTGAATCTCTTTCATAGTTCACACACATTTGACCATCATTTATGCATTTCTGTAATAGTTCAAACATAGCTGACCATCATCAGTTGACTCCTTGACATGGTTCACACTAGGGGTGTTCGTGGTTCAAGAACTGCACTGAACTGAACCAAATTAGTGGTTCAGTTCAATTTTTAAAAACCACTTTAATAAAAAACCAATTAACTGTTAAAGCAGTTTCAATTCAGTTTTAAATTGGTTTTGAACCATATTGTATCTATAAACTGGTTTACAATCAATTTCTAATTATAAACTGGTTTAAAACCAGTTTATATTTAAAAGTCAAATTTATTTTAAAAATTGTTTTTTTTTAATTTGTCTCCCTCTCTTTTATATATATATATATATATATATATATATATATATATATATATATATATATATATATATATATATATATATATATATTACTGTATAAATAATTATTGTCATATGCTTTGTTATACTTTATGGGCTCCAGAGTCCAGACAGTGCCTCTGTATTTATGGCGTGATTTTTGTTTTGAAACAAACAAGAGTTCTTAGTTCGAAACATATCTTAAGAATATTTGTTTTTTATTTTATCAACCTATGCAATGAACATTAGGGCATACGTGAAGAGCTACTCCAGTGATATGTCCAATTATAAATTGTTTTTTTCTTTTTTAACTAAATAATTAAAATTTATTATGGGTTCAAAAGGTAACCATTCTTTGTAGACCTTCCATTTTAACAGTTAAATGGATTTAAAGTTTTAAGTAAACATAATTTATTGAATCATAAAAAATATTACAAACAGTGAATATATTTTTACAGATTTTTTTTTTATTTTTTAGGAAAAAATAATTTTTAGATTTTTTTAATTTTCAGGAAAATAAATATCTATTAATTTTTTAGGAAAAAATTATTTTTAAATTTTCAGGAAAATAAATATTTTTAAATTTTCCAGGAAACTTTTTTTTTAGATTTTTTAAATTTTCAGAAAAATAAATATTTTTTAATTTTTTTTGGTGCTAAATCATTATTTTTGGTTTAGGAAAAAAAATTATTTTCGAACCAGTTTATAAAACGAAACTGGTTCTAAACCGGTTTTAAACTGAAATTGAATTGTTTAAATTAAATGGTTCAGTTCATTAACCATTTAAGTGGTTCAGTTTTTTAATGGTGCAAAACAATTTAGTTCTAGTATACAATTCAGTTAACCATATTTTTGAACACCCCTAGTTCACACATAGTTGACCATCATCTATTGAATCTCTTTCATAGTTCACACACATTTGACCATCATTTATGCATTTCTGTAATAGTTCACACATAGCTGACCATCATCAGTTGACTCCTTGACATGGTTCACACTAGGCGTGTTCGTGGTTCAAGAACTGCACTGAACTGAACCAAATTAGTGGTTCAGTTCAGTTTTTAAAAACCACTTTAATAAAAAACCAATTAACTGTTAAAGCAGTTTCAATTCAGTTTTAAATTGGTTTTGAACCATATTGTATCTATAAACTGGTTTACAATCAATTTCTAATTATAAACTGGTTTAAAACCAGTTTATATTTAAAAGTCAAATTTATTTTAAAAATTGTTTTTTTTTAATTTGTCTCCCTCTCTTATATATATATATATATATATATATATATATATATATATATATATATATATATTACTGTATAAATAATTATTGTCATATGCTTTGTTATACTTTATGGGCTCCAGAGTCCAGACAGTGCCTCTGTATTTATGGCGTGATTTTTGTTTTGAAACAAACAAGAGTTCTTAGTTCGAAACTTATCTTAAGAATATTTGTTTTTTATTTTATCAACCTATGCAATGAACATTAGGGCATACGTGAACAGCTACTCCAGTGATATGTCCAATTATAAATTGTTTTTTTCTTTTTTAACTAAATAATTAAAATTTATTATGGGTTCAAAAGGTAACCATTCTTTGTAGTAACCTTCCATTTTAACAGTTAAATGGATTTAAAGTTTTAAGTAAACATAATTTATTGAATCATAAAAAATATTACAAACAGTGAATATATTTTTACAGATTTTTTTTTTTATTTTTTAGGAAAAAATAATTTTTAGATTTTTTTAATTTTCAGGAAAATAAATATCTATTAATTTTTTAGGAAAAAATTATTTTTAAATTTTCAGGAAAATAAATATTTTTAAATTTTCCAGGAAACTTTTTTTTTAGATTTTTTAAATTTTCAGAAAAATAAATATTTTTTAATTTTTTTTGGTGCTAAATCATTATTTTTGGTTTAGGAAAAAAAAATTATTTTCGAACCAGTTTATAAAACGAAACTGGTTCTAAACCGGTTTTAAACTGAAATTGAATTGTTTAAATTAAATGGTTCAGTTCATTAACCATTTAAGTGGTTCAGTTTTTTAATGGTGCAAAACAATTTAGTTCTAGTATACAATTCAGTTAACCATATTTTTGAACACCCCTAGTTCACACATAGTCGACCATCATCAGTGCATCCCTGACATGGTTCACACATTGTTGAACATCATCATTGATTCCCTAACATGGTTCATACATAATTGATCATCATCCATCTCTTACATAATTCACACGTAGTCGACCATCATCTGTTGACTATCTTCCACGGTTCACACGTAGTGATCATCATCTATGTATTTCAGACATAGTTCACACATAGTTGACCATCCTCTATTGACTATATTCCATGGTTCACACATGGTTGACCATCTGTAGCAACATGCCCTAAAAATAAAGACTTAGAGTCACCACCTATTCTGAAGGGCGAATAGAAAACCCTACGCAGATTAGAGATCGGGGTAAGTTATTATAATCAGGTCGAGGGAAGGTGTTAGGCACCCTCAACCCTTTCCTAAGGTTTTATGTTAAGGCAAAAGTTTTATGGCTAAAAGTTAAGGTTTAATAGCTAAGGAAATGAACAGGGTGAAAATTGAGATTTAGAACTGAATCGAGATTTTAAGGGGGGAGACTCGCCTTGTTACCAAGTGCCTACGTATCTCCTTATGGAGAATCAGAGTCAACGTAGTTCAGGCACAAGGTTGTACGCCCTTGAATTTGATTTGATATGGTTTGAAGGCTTTTTGAATTGCCTATCGTAGTTTTTGAAATGCGAAGTTCGAAGGTATTTTGAATTACCTTATCGTAGTTTTGAACATCGCAGTGTTGAAGAGATGAATTTTCGTAGTGTCGTGGTTTAGTGTGTTTGATGCTTGGACGTACAACCCTAATTTAGTATGTCACCGTTAGTTGCGATGATCAATAGGTTTGATCATTATAGTTAACGAATTAAATAATGTATTGATGGTTGCTCTGATCGATAGATTCGATCGACACGGGCAGCAAATAAAATGTATTTTAAAGTTTGTATATATTTTTTATTATTTTATCTCTCGTCGTTGCGACTAATAGATTTAGTTGGGTCGAGGAGAGAATTAAGCCAAAATTAGTTAAATTAACAAAAGTAAATTAATTCGATTAAATTTATTTCTCGCTAATGCGACTAATAGGTTTAGTCGGATTGAGGAGAAAATTATATTAATCAAGAATCAATTAGATAGGAATTAGTGTTTTTGGGCAGTAGGATTGGGCAAACCTTTAATGCGTTGATGGTCATTCTAGGGTTTTTGTGATTTAATAGTTAAAACTAATTAAATAGATTAAATCAAATATTCGAAATAATCAGGAAAAATCCTAAATCCTAATCATTAACCTAATCCTAATTTTATCACTTAAATCCTAAATTAAATTTATAAAAGAAAACCTTAAATTCAATTCTAAAATAAAAAATTGAAAATACAAAATAAAACAAATTTATAAAACTAATAAAAGAATAATTATAAAAAACCTGAATAGAAATCCTGTGTGGTACTCCCTTGATGATCCATGGTGAACCTTCAGCAATGATGCGTTGGATCCTTGCTTGGTACGGATCTGATGATAGAGAACCAAGGTACATCGTGGACGCATGAAGGCTCATTGCACTGAATCTGGAAACAACATCCTTTAAAAAAAAGGCAAAGAAAATTTGCAGGAGGCTGGAATCGAACCCACACCCCTTTACTTTATGACCTTAAAGCTCTCCCATTGCCGCTACGCCGTCCTTGCTTCGCTGTAAGTAAACGAAAATTATACACTATATATGGCTTGAAAGCGTTTAAAAATCTGGAAAAAAAAGCTTGCGCCGGTACTGTTCCTCCATTGTTCTCACCATGCTTTTCCCGGACCTGCAGATTTCATACTCATATAACACAGCAAATAAATATTAAAAAATCGCATGATTCAATTGGAAATTATATTATGATTCATAAATAAATTATGATTCATATGTGGTACTCACGGTGGGCGCCATATGTGGTACTCACGGTGGTGGGCACCATAGAATTCAGTGGAAGATGATTTCACCACCGAATCATCACCGCCCACCACCGTGAGTACCACATATGGCGCCATGCTTTGGTGACGACAACATTCGCGACCACCAGAAGGCTTGTGTTTCCGGCCACTCGAAGGTACGGATCTGGTTTTGTGTTCCACTGTGTATGTCTTTCATATTTTTGTTTGAAATTTTGACAGAATAATGTTTTGATTTGGCATAACTTTGAAGTAGTAAAAAAAAAACTGTGGAGTCATTTGCTGCCACGTGAGAGAGAGGAAGTTCTATCCCTTACTAATTTCTAAATTTATTTTCTAAATCACATGAAGTAAATAGTAATGATTGTTTAAATTTTGACTAAGTCCATTTGCTTTTTTCATCTTTTTTGAAGTTATTAAGTTTATTAATTTTTCTTTTATGCTATAGTTTGAAATAGATAAACATGAGATTGTGGGCATATATGTGAGCGTATCACTCCTGTTGCTGTGCTTTTTATTTTTTTATTATTTATAAATTGTTTATTTTAATTATGATTAGTAATGTTTAAATTATGTTCACTTTTGCTTTTGGGCTTAGTTTAAACATTAGTCTAAACCTATTAGCCCATCACTAATTTTACATCCCATTTCCAACTTCTCACCCTTTGTTTTTTATTTGAGTATTTTAATTGATAGAATAGTTATTAATTATTAATATCAAATATTAAAAACACAAAATTATGTTTTTATTTCTTTAATTCTTAATTAACTTGTACAATCTAACATGATAATCTTTTCAAATAAAATAATTTACATTTGTATATAAATAAATCATTAACTAAGGATCAAAAAGGCAAAAATATTAATCTTTAATATATTAAAACAGAATACATGTTTAGGCGCCAACTTTAGACCAAAATCCCGCCTAAACACGTGCATCGCACGGGGTAAAGTACTAGTTTACACTCTAAAACTCATGTCTCACGCTCAAATCAATTTTCTCCACTCTGTGTGACAATCACTTCTCTTCGCTCCACGTGATCAATTCACTCTCGCTTCCGTGCGACTAATTCAAACTCAAACAACTTTTCATAATCTAAAATTAACCAACAAAAATTATGAACTACGGTACTCTGACTTTCTCATTGCACTAGAGGATACGTAGGGATAGGGTTTTGAAACCCTAGCGAGTATAACTATAAAAAACACCAACATATTTCTTTTTTATATTAATATAATTATTTTTGATATAGGTAAATGTACGTTTACCGTATCTCATGTTTAAAACCATAGAAAATAAACATTTAACCTAATTCCCTTTAAATATCAATAAAACCATTTTTATGATATAGGTGAACGTACGTTTCATGTATCCTCAATTTAAATATATAAAGAACCTAAACCTAAAAGGGGTCCCCTTGAATACAAGGGAGACGAAGGGTGCCTAACACCTTCCCTCTGTTTAACTGACTCACGAACGTAGAATCTCTGAACATTAGGGTAATCCGTTTAATTCCCTTCCTTTAGGATAAAAATAATTGGTGGCGACTCTTTTCCTTAAAATTTTAGGCCAGTTGCTACAAGAATACTCAGCCAATTATCTTGAACATGAGAATAAATAGACCATATGCATCACAAATGAAAGAAATGTTCCAACTTGAATAAAATAACAAGTGTGCCACTTACTCTCTCAAGTGGAAAATGTTCTATCATATCAATCAATATTAAGACTTTGGGGTTTTACATATCACCACAACAATTAATCATGTATAAACTTTTAAAGAAAAGCCACTTAGGGCAACATATATTTTGAAAGAAAGTTTATAAAATAGTTTGCAAACATAAGAAAGTTTTGGAAAAAGGGAGAAGATTTTGAAAATTAAAAAAGGGGGAGGAGAGGAAGGGACTATCCTAAGACATAGAGTAAAAGCTAAGGAGAAAAACAATCTAACCAAATAAGAAGCCAACACTTGACATTAAGAGTCAATGTAGATTTTCCATCCTTTGGACTTAAACCATAACCAAGCAAGCACAATACCAATTATAGGATCCATATGAACATAACATCTCCATGTATCACTTGCACAAAGCCTTGGAAATACACCATAAGATCTTGAAACAAAAATTGGGCAGACTAACAACTGTGTTAAGATGAATTCCTTATCACAATGCCTTGGAATTAATGATCAAGGCCTTTCAAAGAACTGCCTACATACACAAAGAGAAATAACCTAATGCCTTGGAGTAAACTCCAAGGATTTCCAGACAAACAAAATATAATCACAAGAACTCGGATGAATCTCCAAAATGCTCAGGTCAAGATCCTAATTCTAAGTTCATAGACCCATCCTCCAAACTTAGGGTCATGGGAAAAGGCAACATCCGAATGAAAATCGATGGACCATTTGAGGTCATCACCGAGGTATTTTACATTCCCTAACTCAAATCTAATCTTCTTAGCATTGGTCAGCTTCAAGAACAAAATCTATCCATAGTCCATACTATTAAGAATGGATGTTGTAGCATATATCATCATATTAGAGGTTTTATCATACGGACTATGATATCCGCAAATCGTATGTTTGTGCTTTTGGCATCTATTCCATCTGTCCCTGATAATATATCAAAATTAGTGCAACCTCTGAAAATGTAACAAGCTTATGGCATCAAACGTTCGGTCATCTCAACATAAAAGGATTGCGGAATCTTGCCTATAGGAAAATGGTTCAAGGCTTGCCAATATTGAAGAATCAATCTAAGATGTGCACCATATGCATGACAAGAAAGCAGCAACATGATCCCTCTCCATAGACAAGCACAAGTTGGAGAGCATCCAGACCTTACAACTAATTCATTCATACATATGTGGTGCAATTAGTCCTGAATCTCACAGTAATAAAAGGTATATCATTACTTTTATAGATGATTATAGTCAGAAAATGTGGTCCTACTTTCTACATGTGAAGTCCGAAGCTTTTGATACATTCAAAAGATTCAAGTCATCAGTTGAGAAGGAAACATGATACAACATAATTTGCTTGCGCACCGACAGACATGGAGAGTTCACTTCATCAGAATTCAATGACTACAGTAGCTCTTCTTTTCCCACATTATCAATGAGCACACAAGACTGACTAGACTCTACTTTATTCATGCTAAAGGAGGACACAATGACATCATGCATTGCAATCAACTATTAAGAGAAAAGTTGTGTATCTTGTGAAAAAAATTATTCATGAGAAATATACATCAACTTTCTGATTTAAGGCACCCACTTCTTTAATTTAATCAATTTGCCCATTATACTCAAGGTTTTCCCAATGCTTCTTATTCTTTTTTATTTGATGATAAAGTGGTTTTTAAACATTACATTGTAGTTAGGAACATGGTTGTTGAAACACCAAGACTAGTTAGATTTGAAGCTTAGACTTTTTCTATACAAGAGTTAGATTTGAATCTTCAAGATATGCATTGTTTTGAATTGATTGCTTTTAGTTCTTCATAATGTACACTTTAATATATGACATGTAATATTTATTTATTTATTTAATGATCTTTAAAATTAAATTTTGAATAATCAAAATTTAATCTAAAATTCTTTAACACAGTAACTAATTTTCATCGGTCATTCGTAATCGTGAACACAAAAAATCAATAATTGAGTATACCTTTTCAAAAAATGTTGTAGCATAACACTATGTTTAGAACTTGACATTATCTTATAAAGAAACATGATACATCCTCTAATTAATGCAGTATATACTTGAGCCTCTTACAAAATTAAAAACGCAAATATTACTATTATTTTGATAATAATGAAACCAGAAAGTTTATGCTAAAGCTCCATCTTTTCTTTCAATGTTTATCCTTATTATGTAGATAGAAAGAGGAAATAGATTGATTAAGTGAAGATTAATAAAAGTTTCTTCAAAAGGATAATAGGGTTGAAAACTCTTTCATCATCTAAAATCTTACTGTACTTTTTTCAAAAGACCGAGCTTGTACTCTAGCACCTTTTTAGCACTTTGTTTTGATCTCCCACTCGAACCAAAATTCTTAACTAAGCATTTATTTCCTCTGCAGGTCATATTCATATTTGAAATATTGTATACTGTTTCAAGATGGTTTCAAAAATGTTATCAAAATGCTTAACTTTCTCTAGACTATCACTTGAGAGTGGGTGGTAATAAACTATAAAGGGTGGGTAGATTGTAATTCCAATCTATGGAACTTAAATCTGGAGGCTTGTTTATTAAGGATTTTAGTTTGTAATGAGTTGAATATTCCTTATACTCTTTTAATAAATATTTGCTTATAAAAAAATTGAATGGGATTTGAGATATTGTAGGTTTTTTATTAGTAAATTTCCATATGTTTTTTTTTAATAACTTTAGTTTATTAGTAATTTATCAATTCAATAAATATTTGATATGCTTTTAAATAACTCTTTGAGATGATAATAATTTAAATGAAAAAAATATTATTAAAAAAATATTTAATATGTTTTTCAATAACTCTTTGAGATGATAATATATTGAATACAAAAATTAAAAAAAGAATATTGTAAATTAAGTTAGGACAGTTTGAACTGTCAGGATTTCAAACTCATGATGGTTTGGAAACCATCGCAACTAGAATTGAAAAAAATACTGACAACAACTTATAACCGTCACTATTTGCAATTTACGACAGTCTTATTCCAGTTGAGATTGAGAACGATGGATGGAGTGGCGGTTTTTGTAATTGTCGCAATACACTATGGCGACACACGTTTCTGCGACGGTGCTGCAACCGTCGTAGATTGCAAATTACGGTGGTTTTAACCGTCGTAACTTGCCAAAATAACTCTCGCAATCTGCCAATTTTCTTGTGGTGTTGGTTCCCTAATTTTTAAGACATTCAAATAGATCCGTTATCTATTAAAAAGGTGACACGTGAGTCCTTTTCGTCTATTTGATGCAAACAAACGTTTAGTAGTGTATGCGTGGCAGACGACATGGAGGTTGAGCTTCTTCATCTTCGTTAAATGGACATGAGTTCCATGGCAAACGTAAAATTTATTCAGGGCCTAGTTTTTTTAAAAATTACTCTCCATTTCTATAAATTGAATGTTAAGGTTGGAGCATTCATGAAATCCACATGTTGGTCATCTCCTCCATGTTATAGAGAAGCCCTGAAAGTTTGAACTCCCAGTCGTATACGAGCTCGAATATGCCATGGAAATTGGTTTTCTATTATGGAAAATATTTTTGGGGTTGTCCTAATTTTAAGTTAAGTTTTGTGTTCAACAGAGTCATACGCGAATAAATGTTTCAAGCTATGTATGTTTGAACTTCAATCTACGTGACTTGCAGGGATCTGGGCAACCTGGGTGTGGGTATTTCAGATGGTTTTATGAGAAAGTTGAAGATAATGAATAGAAAATTGTGATGTCTAGGTTGAAAAAGTTAGAAAAGAAAATTGAAGACTTACAAATGGAGGTTGAAAAAGTTAGGTTGTCAAATGAAGAAATAAGGAAAGAGACCGATCTAATTCAGTGCCAGATGAACAGGATGTTAAAGTTGAAAAAATATTGGAGCATGATGTTTGTTGTAATGTTCTTAGTTTTGATTTTTTTCATGTCTTAAGCTTTTAGTTCTTAGTTATGGTTTTGAACCAGTTGAATGTACCTAATTATAGATCTTAGTTCTTAGTTCTTGTTAAGTTATTATGTACCAGTATAATGTTTTGTAATTTGGCACCATTTAAATGCATTATTTTGTTATCAGTTTATAAAATTAAGTTTAATGTATTATATAATTGAAAACACAACACAATATAATTGACACAATAACCAATATGACCCTTAAACGAATAACACAACATAAACCTAAAAGTGTTTCAAAATACAAGCTAAACACAAACAAAATATGCTTTTTTTTGGTGTGGTCCTTTTTGTTGGGGTAGTCCTCCTTGTTGTTAGGCAAACCATATTTTTGGATGCACTTAATCTAGTGGTAGATCCAGGTGGTACCCATGGAGTTGATGCCCTCCTGACACCCAACTTATTTCGCTTTCTTAGTGTTGATTGTTGCCTTTCAAGTTCCCACCTTCTACATGAGCATCTTTTAAGTTAACAGTAAACACTTCAGTTGATTTTCAACATGCTTAACTTCAAATATGTGTTCATCTGACATCCTACAGTATTCAGTTTCCATATAATTAGTTTAGGCAGATTACATATAATCAGTTTAGGCAGTTTACATATAAGCAGTTTGCATATGGTGAACTCAATGTTGCGTATCTGACAATCCATGAGTTGGTGTAGCTAATGGTTTTCTCAACTTTCCTTCTTATATTAGGCAACATTGCATCATCAGCCAAATTTTGGAACCTCATTCTATTTGTTGCCCATATTTTCATACAATATGTTATGATCTCTTCCAACATGTTTAACAATGGCTTTGACCTTGACTTAAGGATCACACTATTGAAATATTATGAGATGTTGTTGAAAACAACATCACATTTGTTAGTTGCCTTAAAATAGGATCAACTCTAGAATCTGGTAGGTGTCTTCTACAACTGTAAATGCTACTGAAAACATCTGATCATTTAGATCCCTGCCTAGTGCATCCAGAATCTGCACACCATATAGTCCCTTTAAAAAACAACCATCAAGTCTTATGACATGTCTAGATTACTTTAAGTTTTCCCCTACATGCTGCAAAGCATATGTACACCCTTCTGAAATAGGATCTAAATGAGATCTTTACTTGTAGATGAGCACAAGATAAAATGAAAGGAAGTGACTGAGCAAGCATTGAAGGTTATAGGAGACAACTCTGATTTACGAGTTGACGAACGATTCAGTGATAAAGGAAGATGGTGTGGTGGACACATAGGTAGAGGCAGAGGCAGAGCATTCAACAAATCCACAGTTGAGTGCTATCGATGTCACATTCTAGGACATTTCCAGTATGAATGTCCCACTTATGCCAATTATGTAGAACACACAGAGCTGAATAAAGGAGAAGAGATATTGCTTATATTAGGGTGATTTATTTTGATTTCACATCAGTGACTTATCAGATTGAACTATATGCAAATTCATAAACTTTAAAATGCTGAAGTTAAATCAAAATAAATCATCCTGATATACGTATATGTATTTAATGGAATGTTCCTTATCATAATTTTGTTTATGTATCTTGATTTTTGTTGGCAGACATGTTTTGAGCAGCAAGTGCGTAATGCGATGTTTTTTGGTTGGCTTTTTTGTCGAAGGAACTCACTTTACATAGTCAAAACTTATATAAGCTCGGGAATTAACAAGCTCTAGAGGGATGCCTATACCAAAAAATGTTTTGATTGCTCGTACTAAGGTGAACAAAATTGACGCTTAGCACATGTGAAGATTAGTAGAATAATTGTTCACTAATATCTCATCATCAACTTTCATCAAGTTTAATATAAAACCAAAATTGTTTGCTCACCATCATGCATATTTCATTCATATGCCAACACAAATACATTCCATTTCCTCTTCACGTTTAATTTTCAATTTTTCATCGCACCAAGCAATACACTCACAAATACCTTCATATTCAAATCCAACATTTTACAATAATAAGAACAACACCTCATAAATCAATCCATAAACAGAAAACCAAAATCCAATTCCATGATTTGTAAAACCTGTAACAAAATAATAATCTTATTATTACATTAGGCTTTAGTTAGGCCCTATTACGCTTCTAACAATTTATTAGGTTTATATCCTCTAATTCCTTTTTACCATTCCAATCTAATTACTTGTTTTAATTAGCTTTTTGTTATTTTAGTTTTCATTAGTACATTATTAAATTTAGTTAACTATTTTATGGAAGACTTATAAAGTATTTTCAAAACTAATTTACTGAGATATTGCAATGGAATCTAAGAAATTATATGGAACTTTGTAACTCTCTCAGATTTGTACTACAACGAAGAAGGGATTTCATCATTATATTCAAATAAAAAAGTGATAGGGATGTTGTTTGATGAAGGGAACATATACAATCTACAAGAAATCAGTGCTATTACATGAATGGATAATTGGCTTTACACTGAAAGAAAATGTGCTTAGAGTTCTTCCTATATGGGTGACATTTCCCCAATTTCCACCGATATATTGGGGAGAGAAAAATATTGGACAGATAACAAGGGCCCAAAGCTTCAAGCCCA